>NC_091143.1:35310678-35610678 GCF_041381155.1 Argopecten irradians
TAGATCTTCAGCTTTATGTTTAATTCATTTAAATAAGCAATATAAATATACATTCCAATCAGATCCCTTAAAGCCATTTCAAACCCACGGCAAAGAAACTGATTTCGAGGCAACAGAATCTTAAGTTAATATACTAAAAGCCTTTTAATGGCGATTTATAGAATTTCTCGATTTTTAATCAACCACAAAAAAAAAAAAAAAAAAAAAAAAAAAAAAAAAAAAAAAAATTCCTGCCTATCGACATTTTTTTTATTAGTATTCGATTGCGGGGTAAAGGTTCATTTAATATACTTTATCTTTGATTGTAGAAATTTCGCGGTGATTGATTTTTTAAGATATTTTATTTCTTGCAAAGTACGCGAAATTAATTCGCACACAAAGATGAATTTGATTACAGTATATCATTTAAATTCTTATCAAAATGACATCAGAATAAAACAAAAATTAAAGTTGGAGGATTGCTTTTACTTTTGTATATCAATTTTTATTATTTCAGTTCGAATTACGGTTTAATATACGTTTTAGATTGCTTTAGCTGCTTGAATGTGTTTTCGTGAGCTATAAGAGAAATAATATTTTGTGTCTACACTTGTAATCCATGAAAAAAACATCGTATCAGATGTGCAGTGTATCCATATGCAGCAATAGTATCTATGTGATCAATTTCATTTCTTAAATAATTTAATGTAGATTACAAGTATCATAAAACAAATAGATTGCATTGCATATCGCGTTTTTGATGTTGATTACAAATGTCGTATAGATTGCATTTGCATGTTGCGTTAACGGTTTTATTGTAGAATTCAAACTGAAGTATACGATATTGTTATCTTCATTATTTGTATGTTATAGAACAATGAATCTATTTCCAGAAATATTATCAAAGCGCAATAATAATTTTGATAGGATATCGTATTTTGGTATATATAAGCGGCCTTCATTTATGCTGACATACTTCATTTATCTACCAAATGTCATTATTTTGTTCATATCAGATTTTGTTATCATTGCTGTTGCATTAATGTTATCAATTCATTTTCATTGATATCTGATTATCTTAAGAAAGAAAAGCATCTTTAGCAAATAAACAAATGTTTCGAATATCACATTAATGTTTATAAGGTTCGTACACAAGCAAAATATCATCAGGTCAATTCTAGGTCAAAGTCCTGACCTTGGATGAAATGATTCGCTATTTCAGGCAAAGTAACATGAACTTCACCTGAAAATGTCCCGAATTTACATTTCTGGGAGACTACGGTATCTTCGAGTTGTATCTCTTAGCAATAATGGAGATGTTTCCCTTTTTATAGTGCAATCTTACTGCAACATGCCGCTACAGACACCGAAAAGCACACTTCACTTGGTTACATTATACCGACAACAGGTAAATCAATCTAGTTCCACTCTCTTTACTCTGAGCGCTTAGCAGGTGCAGAAACTTCCACTTTTATAGACTTTGGTGTATCTCGGCCAAGGGACAGAACCCAGAGCCTTCCAACTGAGACAAGCGTGAGGCGTAGTTAGCAGGAAGGTATACAAAGGAGGTATATTATATTCGAGGTGTCACCAAATGAAGTAAAACCCGATACTCCGTCAAGAGTTCTGTTTAATGTAGTGATTCCGAGATTCAAATATTGTAAATATTAACATTATTAACATTATGTCCTAAATTGCCATTCTCAATAGCAGCACATTCCTTTAGTCCTTCCAAAAGATTAAATGATAAAGCAAATCCCATGTACTTTAAATGTGCTTTACACAAAAAAACAATAACATCATCACGACTGATTTTATTTTGATTAAAATGACATTATTTTTCATCCATTAAATTTCAGCGAACATGTTCTGCCTTTTTATGTTAGAAATTGTGGCTAACTATCGATGTGTAAATATCATGTTCCAAAAAAGATAGTGGTGACGTCATGGTATTGCTAATACATGTCAGCGTAGTGATCAAAAGAGCGAGATTTATTGCCATACGCAACAGTCAATAAGTATATTCATGACACAAGCAGATGGCGATAGATACCGTTGCCATCTGAATTTTAATGAAGATTTAAAGCAATCGAATCTGCGAATTACATGTAAGTTATAATAGATGATAAGCTGAAAGTATAAATTTTTAAAAATTTTCGTCAGTTTGGAAATTATGTATATGTAGTGATAATTTTACATATTCAGTGAACCTATTACTTGTGATGTCTCGATGACTAGTATCATGTGTACTCTGTCACCTTTATTTTCCGATGAAGGTGACAGGGTGCACATCGTACTACTCATCGTAAAGCCAAACACAAAAGTTTTACTGGTTGAAAATTATGAATACATAAGTAAGTTGGAAAAAAAATCATGTATATAAGATAAGAATTTTTCATCTGCATGACCTTGCCGCTGCAAGATTGTTATTTTGTTTCTAAAAAATCCTTCCGTCTACATCTTTAATTGAAATTACATAAAAAGGTTAATTCATCTTAGGAATATTAATTTTCTAAAACATGTGGGTTAGAGATTAATATATCACTTCCTGTATTTGAGACCTTCATGAATAGATGTCAGAAAGTGGTCTTCGGTTGTGGTTATTTCTCCGTGGATGACTCCCTTGGCGATTATTTATATGGATCTAATCTGCTGTCGAATCCTTTTGTTATCAATAAAATTGATTGGAATAAACAATCTTCCGAAATTAAAGCCGTGTGTCGTGTCCAATAAAAGGTCTTAAAGAACGTTCGGTTTCATTACATACATTCAAATTATATGTTATGGTATTAAGAGAGAACGGCAAATCATGACTTTTAAATTTAAGTACCAAGCCGTATTTGATTGACCCGTCCCAATATCATTCTTTCAATATTACTGTCATGTATTGACATTTTGAAGGCTCAATAATCTATTTTTATTATCTAATATACAGACAACATAACATAAGACATATATCAGAATGATCAGCGACCCCATATTCCAATGATATAAATAGATACACTACAAATGCAATCCAGTAATTTCATTACAAAAATATAATATTAAAAAAAACACCATAATGTCTACTGGTGACTGAAACCAAAGCATTTAAAATATACTAAATATTATAAGTGAGAGTGAAAGAGATGTTTCTTTTGTATTTGTCTTTGTATATGGCCAAAAAGCTAACAAAAATGTGTTTTAAGTGAAGACAATAATATAGAGTCGTGAAAAAGTTTCAAACAATTTCTCAAAAAAAAAATTAAAAAAAAAAAAAAAAAAAATTAAAAAAAAAAAAAAAAAAATTAGAGACAGGTAGCAAGTACAATATCGCCGCTTTCTTTGCTTTATTTTTGTTTGTAAAATGTTGCTAAAACAAAAGAAATGTAATGACGTTCATTGATGGTGGTTCATGTTAAACATGGAAAATATCGCAGGGTATTTACGTGTTCACTGCAACCCCGCTATATTACCTTACCAAGCGCATTTGGCATTCATCAGTTTTATGAACTGCCATCCGCTTATTATGACGTCATTATAATTGTCGTGCCAGCGATCACGGAAGATAGCTGTTACGTCTTTGACGATAATCAATTATTGATTCATTATAGATAACAACTTTTCATCGTAAAATTGTTATCAAATGTAAATATAATATTGAAACGCAGTCAGTAAAATTTACCGCTGTCTAGTTGGCATTCATACTCCCATAATTGCCAACTGAATGAAGCTCAATGCTTTGATTACTGCCATTCAACAATTATATGAGTGATATATATTCTAAGGGATTCATTCTGTTTGTACACTATATTTATTTTCACGGAATCTTTTGGTACATTTAAACCATTTTAATCCCGCTTTCAGCGTTTGACAAATGTAGCCATTAAGAGTCCGGACCAAATATCATGGTCACAAGCTTTATCTGTTTGTGTGTCGCTCCCTCTAGCCATTAGTTAATTCTCACTCTCGGAATTGGTGTAGGTAGTTTGTCTTGCGTCGTATCTCATTTAAAGTAATTTACTGGAATCAGAGAGTTTGTGGCTTGTGTTCTATTGGCACCAAATAACCACTGGAGACATAGCGAGCTGGCTGAGGTGAGGACGATCCTATGAATCCGTCTCCCAAAGGACAGCAATCAGTGTCCCTCGGGCGCTTGTAACGGAGAAAAGAGTCTAGGGATTAAGTAGAAAGCCACACCAACGAACGTAAACAAATCAAAATAATCGACATTTCATGTTAGAGCTTGGCAAGCCAACTTTGCATCAATCCAATTTGTCCGCAACTTACCTGTCCAATGGCTGAAGGCCGTATTCCGTGGGAAGGAAATAAGTCACGTGGTCCATACATTATGTGAGTAACGAGTTTCATTGAAAACTAAAGATGATTTGCACTTGAAAGCGCCCCCGTATTACGACTGTAAATTCCTTTCTAATGGTACATACACGCGCGTGTGGAGTGAGTCTCCCTAGTTATTGACTATTGGCATAAGGGACGGCGCTGGTCTATATAAACACCCATTCATATATTTGCTACCGTGGCATACATATCAACTACAACTGTCCACCAGTTGACAACTCTCTTCTGAAACCATCACTCCTATATTGACACGCGGAACTGATTAATGAGAACTTTACTACTACTTTGTTATCTATAAAAGTGACACACCTTCTCTACAAAATAATGTTTTTCAAGTAGCATACCACGGCGGTTGAATTATACAACTTGTAAACAGGTTGCTTGAAACACTTCCACTGAGAACAGCAAACCGCGGGAATCAAACGCTGGACAATTGAATCAATTTTTTATTCCAGTGACGAGCAGTTTGTGTTTTCGCAGTTGACAGTTAAAGATGCAGCTATCTCCTTACCTGTGTTACTATATGGCTGCAGTGGTTATCATATTGTCCAGTGTTGCTAACTGTTATCCCAGACAATATTTATTTACAGACACTCAGCCGGATGCAGCTTATTTCAATGAAGGTAAGGTTTTGTTCAATTGTTTCAAAATTATTAAAATAACCACTTTTCGCTGTAGTAAGATGCTTTTTGTTGTAGATTTTCTGTAAGTCGTAGTCAAAAATGTTTTTGTTATCTGTGACTTGATTTAGTACATTAACCAAAAAGTTATGAAATTGTTAGTTCCGTACAGAAATACCACACGCGTTTACATCATTCAGTAAAACTTTGCATTATTACTGCGGACAGCGAGTTAAATGATCAGTATAATATGCGCATGTTTGATGTTTTATTCATTTTCCTCATATGTAACATATTTATGAGCATATTTAACTTTCCTCTCTGGTGGCCTAGTTGGTATCTTAATTGTATCGTTCACAAAATCAGAACTACCCCTTATGAATCATTAATTAGCAACCAAATCAATTGACAGCCCCAGCCAATTATTTGTTAGATTAACACTTGAAGCGGCACAACATCTATAAATACATGACAATGGTAATTGTCACCAAAGATCAAATTCTAAAGCATCTACGATCTCAAGTAAAGAAACACAAAGTCATTCCATGTCAAGACTAATGTCATTGTGAAGACAAATATATCACATAAGCATTGCAATGTCTGGTACGATAAAACATAATCAAAGATATAAAAACCACGTGTCTTAGCGAATCCTTCGCATAAAAGCCACCTGCTCCATAAACCACTGAGTTTGGGTTTGAAATGACAGATTTTAGCACACATCTTTATAAAAAATTATCTTTTAGAAACGTTGCCTATATTTTGTGCTTTATGGCAATGACCTATATAGAATATTTGACTTTATTAAGTTTTGTAATTTGATATAGAATATATATCATTCTATTACAACATATGCTAAAACATGAATCAAAAGCGGTTTATGTTAAAATGGTAGGTTGTGTGGGTATTTTGTTATCATATGTCATGTGTTCTACATAAAGAAGCCAATATTTGCCTTTATTAGCTCACATTATCGGAGTGGTTGTAAAATAGTAAGTACGTTCAGTGCATGTTAAAACCACAAACTGTAACTTGAGTTAGGCTAGCCTTTTAGAATTATCTATATAACGCGATTGACTAACTCTTTTTGTGCTTAAAGCTGAAAAGTTATAAACACGTCAAGAAAATGTCAATAAGAGGGAGAGACATTTGCAAAAAGTCCAATAATTCAATAAATGTTGAAACTAAATTCATTAGATTTAACATCCATTTACAATAATACGATCTGTATGAAAGTCCTGAAGATTCAATTTTCTGAATCTTGAATTGACATCTCATTTCTTTATAGTTATGATTCGTAATTTTCATACTCATTTATCATGAAGAGCTTTTAATATGTTCACTACGAAACGCTACCAATGTTTTGAGAATTACATTACTTAAAACTCATATTTCAGATGGTTTTAATTTTATAAGTACAAACAAGAGCTCAAAGTGAATTCTGGCAGTTCTACTAAAATTATTACATTTTCGCCTAAAGTGGGGTGAAATATGTACATACGGTCAAACCATGAAACCAAGTTGTGATCAACAACTTCATTTCACACTCTACAGTGTTATTAGTAATTGCTAATGGAGTTTTTATAAGGCACCATACATGTTTGTCTGTCCATTTGAATGATGTTCACAGCTTAATTCATCAAACCTTATAGTTAGCAATAAATTACAGAAGAAAATCATAGCATATAAGAATTTCGCCCAGTTATGGCCCATAAAACTTTAAAAATACGAAACATCAGTTACAGTGCTAGTCTTTAATAGTTGATGTTGTTAACCTGCCTGTTAGAATTCCAAATATAAAGACAACACATGTCGTTTTAGAAGTCATTAAAATCAGTGTACGAAGAACTTACCACGACACTTTTTACACACGTGTTGCATAAACAGCCATATCCACAAAAGTGCACACAAATATCATGTAGACATTGCACTGAATAATTTTTAATTACCCCATGTTAGAATCAACAGTTGATTTATTTGATCCAGGATTAAAATTTACGTCATTTCTGAACGTTTGGACATACTGTGTGATAATGCAGTCACCTGTTGGTCATTTGCAAGGAATGTGTAACGATAGATCATTGTGTCATTACATTTGACCTTGAAATTTCGCTGACAAGACACTCCATAACAAATGTCGATTGAAGTTGAACAATCATTTGTATTTGTCAATGAGATTGATGTCAGTCCGTCGTGGTCCACGGACACCCACACTATCTTGATCCAGTTGTCGCACAAAAGTTATGCCATGGAGAGTTATTGCCAATCAAAACACTGATAACCCAGACTTGGTTTTATTAGAGAAAAGAGTCTATCAATTTTGAAACTATAATTGAATCGGTGAAATACAATAATTTGGATGCCAAAATAAAGGGCAAATTTCAAAAAGAATTTTGTACTTTTATTACATTGGAAATCGTTTAATATCATGTTTCGGTGTCAATCATCGTTAATTTATTGGATTTGCATGTAGTATGTTTAAATTTACTTACCGAAGCATTTATTTTAACTTTATGTGTAGTTTCAAGTACAGTATAACCTCATAAAACCGATCACTGTCCTAAGCGTTCCTTTTCATTTCTGTGTATTTCTATGGTATTTTCCTTTCTTGTTTACATTTTTTTTGCAACCGTGTAATCCGGAACCTGTCGGTAACGGTATACCGACCTGATATGCTGGTTTTGTTGGCATTTCGGTTAGACGAGTTAAGTTACACTGTAATTTTAATGAGAAGAAATCACTTTTAACATCGCCCAGTATCAACATTTGGTGTTTGAGTTGAACTTTCGCAACGGTGATGAATTCCCACTCATGGCCGAGACATCCGCGGTTCTATGACACTGGCAGTTGCGTTGTTTTAGCTTTATAAGTAATGTTGCTTGTTCTCAATGCAATATTACAGGTTCGGATCTGTTGCTTGTTCGCAATGCAATATTACAGGTTCGGATCTGTTGTTCTTTCGCAATGCAATAATACACGTTGGGTTATGATGTTCCGATAATGGTTTAGTGCGGAAGCTTTATCATGAAGGCTGAAACATACCATAAAGTATGGCGACTTAATTCGACACTTTTACGCTTTGTGTAAAACAATTTGATTTCTCAAGCTCTGGCTCAATGAAAAGGGACTATTTTATTTGAAATTCGCGATGATCGGTTTTTCATTTTGTTTTCTCTGGCAACATTATTCACGACAATAGATCGCACACAAATATAAGATGATGACTTGATTTACATTATCCTTCACACACGAATGGATCATTATACGAAGGCTGTCTTTGAATTATGTATGCTACTAATAGGGTTGATATTCAGGGAATGTCGTCAAGTCAAAGACCTTCAGTAGCATTAGAAGTAGAGAGACAAACATTGTAATAGGTGTTTCTGACAGTAACAATATTTGTAGCCAAATTGCTGCTACTGCCGTTCCGCTAATCCAAATTTTATCATATCATAATTGTTTTAAATTTACAACACTGAAGTTTATTTTGGGCTGGCACTTTTTTTATATGGAAGCCATAATTCAATGTTCCTCTTAACTAAATTATCAAAACAGTTTAAAATGTCTAGCTTTATTGTATTTCCACCATACTCCTCGTTGTGACTAATGGTATAGAGAAGAAAACCCCTATGAGACTACAGAAATAACTGCGATGCGATCTACATTTAGCGAACTATTCAGTTTATTCTTTTATCGTCTGTTCGTTGCTGTTGTAGTAGTTCGATAGCAACAGCTTCGTCCTCTGTTTGTTTCATTCATTCATTTGTTCTTTCTTTCTTTCTTTAATTCATTCTTTCTTTCTTTCTTTCTTTCTTTCTTTCTTTCTTTCTTTCTTTCTTTCTTTCTTTCTTTCTTTCTTTCTTTCTTTAAAGAAGACAATTAAAACGACTTCCTCAACTATTTACCTGTACCATGTTTCTGTAAATCAGTTACAAAAATGAAATTACGGGATGTCCGTGTATAAGCGGTTAATGGAATCCATAGATTTTAATTCATATTGACGCAAAGTTGAAACTATTGCAAGATAAAGAAAAGTATGAATGAACTAATAAATAAAAATGTCTGAGGCGTCTGAGGCCGTAAAATGATTTATTTTCGAATTTGGAGTAGCAAAAGTGAAAAAAAAATATGAGTAAAAAACATTCTAATTTCCATAAAGTACAAAAATGACAAGATAACAAAATTATTATTTCAATTGGTAACATTGCATCTTGCATATGTATAAATATCTGATATGTATCAGTCACCGATGACGTATTCTGGTGTTCTGTTTCAATCTCTGACCTTTATTTCCTCGTTTTGAAAAACTAATGACCATAACAGCGCCCACTGGTAATTCATAAACTTTCCTTTCTTATCATAGCGATTCTTATGCCATTTTTATCAGTGATAGGGTCTTTAAAATTATTTTCTTGTGGTTTATTGTATTTCGGCGCAGGGTAATTGATGTGTTTACGCCATAACAACATCACCAAAACGTTGACACGAGAGTGAATTGCAGAAATGTATCGTTAAAGCTTTGTCAATAAAACAAACCGCTTTGTCAGCACGTCACCAAAATATGTAGTTTATGGGAATTTGAAAAAGTTTAACGCGTAGAAAAGGAAAAGGGAGAAATATGTGATACCGACCCAAGCCGAGTGATGATAAACGTGAATAAAGAAGTTACAAATAAATTAGAAATAATGCAACAAAATGGTCTGAGGAGATAACGGTGCATTGCAGAGAAGGGAATAAGAAAAACTGAATAAAATAGAACAAAGGGAATATTGAAGACAAAAAGTGATATCCAATATATCAGAAAGCAAGCAAGCTCTTTATTATCTCGATCGGGCTATTCCCGAAGGCATCATTCTAATCGTAAATAGCATCGTTAGTAATGAGATTCAATCAGAATAACAATCGACGACTTCCTGAAATGTCCGATTTAATCACATTAGTAACGTTGAGCTTTCGTCTTGTGTCAAACTCGTTACTTTGATAATCAACCGACATTGTAGATGATAAAATGATAGCTTCGTGCCATAAATCAAGCCATATACAATACAACCAGTTTCCATTGTTTATGCCAAACAAAAGTTTGTAGTTTCGCTATTTGCCGTCTTTAAATTAATCTCGATCCTAAGAGCGTTTTATTGTCCCGTTGTTTAGAATCGTCACGAAAGGTGCTTTTGAAACTTTTGAATATTTTTTTTTCATCAGCGTTTATATGACTATAAATGGAATATTTCATTAATTGCGTAACTCAAACATATTCAGTTCATATCTCCAGGGATGAAGCTATTTGCTCGCCGTAGACTGTCAATATTAACAATATATGCAATGTGCTGTAAAATCAATGATTAAGCGGGCCTGCCACGTATTACTGAAGTCTCGTGGATCTTATCCGGTTTAACGAAACAAACAGAGAAATGACGTCAGAGAGCAGATATACTTATGTATTCCAGTCCAGTCAATTAACGTGGAAATTCGTTTGCTCTACAAATCAGCATGTATAGCGGAACTGTCCTGCTAGAAATAGCCCATATGAAAATGATAACAAATAGTAAATGTTGCCTTTAACTCAGTCAATCTCGTTAACGAGAAATCCTGAGATCAAGGGTATGACGTAGTCTAAGCAATCGCCAATAAATTGAAACATGACTAAAAATAGATCGGCCATGTAACAGAGCAAATGCTCTTTATCGTCGAATGGTATTGAAATTAATCTTTAGTGTTCGCAAATGAGAGTAATATCATCAAGCAAGTGCAATAGCAAGATTTCGGAGAAATTTCCGGCAATCTTCGGAATTTATCAACGTTTAATTTCTGAATAATGCCGGGAATTTCCGAAATGTGAGGACTAAAGTTTTTATTATCTGGCCTTGCTTTCCATTCAACACTACAGGTTAAAAAGTTATTGGAATCCTGACATAGTATAAAAATGGAAACGCTTGATCTACAGTTTGGATGGCGTCAAGCCTTACAAAGGTCAGTCGGCAATTTATGCGTGATATGTTTTGTGATATGTGAGAAGTAGAGCAGTGAAAATTGTCCATATCGCATCTGTCTTTTATAGACTCTAATGACAGCTCGTGTCTACTGACAATAAGTGAACCTGTCTTCCAACACCCATATCATCTCGTTTAAGATTTATTATAAAAGATGTCAAAATAATACACATGGGGAAAATGGTACATATGATAAGCGTATACCTGTATTAAAAGATAACCATGCGCGTTTTATAGTGTTATCTCACTGAAGCGTACTGCCAAAGACATATCCAACAAGTCATCTTATACTGATACAGAACAAATCTTTTGTCCAACTCTTTCTTTGCCGACCGCTTAACAGGCACAGAAAATATCATTTTTATAGAGAGGTGTTTATTGACCAAACAATATCCTTAATATTCAAAGCCAAAAGCGATACGGTGTCATCAAAGACATTTCAAAGAGAGAAGAGAGGTTATAATAATCGAAATTCAGTCGCATTTTATGATCATGAAGTGTGGGCAAATAAAATGCTAACGCTCGACCTCTATAACAAGGAAGTAAATATGTTTACATCATATAAATTATTTTAAAAATTGTGACGATATTTTACCATGTCATTTGGTGTGTATGGAGCTAATCACAGAAACGTGAATTCAACATCCCGTGTTGGTAACTTGAGAATGTCAAATGACATTTATGCAATGACACAGTTTGATAGAATTATTATTCTGATATTGAGGATATGATAATCGGATTGCATTAAAATGGTAAATGATAAAATCAGAGAGAGGGGTGTGGTGCGCTTTAATAAAAATCCTTTAGGATAAACGGTTTTGTAAACGATATCATTGATCGGTGAAATATGATGACAGAATGATAGACACATGTATAGGTCAAAAGGTTCAACATAGGATATATCTGATTATAATTTTCTCTTTTCGTTCATGGCGTCAGGTAAACTGGGCTAGGATTAAATTTCTTTGTCGATACACACCAATATATAGCCATAGACACGTGTGGGGTACAAAAGGTTCAACGCGAGAATCTCGGATTATAATTTTCTCTTTTCGTTCATGGCGTCAGGTAAACTGGGCTAGGATTAAATTTCTTTGTCGATACACACCAATATATAGCCATAGACACGTGTGGGGTACAAAAGGTTCAACGCGAGAATCTCGGAATACATTTTGTTTTCTATCTCATATTGTCAGGTAAACTGGATTAAGATTAAAGTTCTATTTCTTGGCTAAGAAAAGCCAATCTATAAACATAAACACGTGCAGGCTAAAAAAGGTTCAAACATAAGATGTCTTAGAATACATTTTTTCTCTTTAATGGCGTCAAGTAAACATGGATGTCGCGTTCTCCAAAAAAAGAAGAGTAAGGGTAGGAGTTTTGAAGCCAAAAGGCAAATTAACAAGATATTTTACTAAAACGTTTTCTATTATACTAAAACGTCTGCCACCTTTTTAACCAGAGAACATTTATATTTAAACCATTTTTCTTTGATTCCTTGATATGCTGGAAATCGACTTTTTACACTGATTCTTGTATTATATGTAATTGATAACATAAGAACAAGTTTTAAAGATACAATGTACAATTTGTCAACATTATTTTTGTTGCAATTTGTTAGACTAGGTAAAATCTCCAATGCTTTTAAAGTTTTGCCAGACTTCGGCGCGAATTTAAACCAGACAAAAACATTAAACTATATTTGTCATACTTACCGCATGGAAACACATTAAATCCAATCGTTGCAATAAGGAAGGATAAATGTCGATTTCTAACTATAGGTGGACACAAGAAGGTAAAAGGCTATTTCCTTTGCAATATCTGTCTGACACTTTGCACTTAAGCAGTACGTAAGGTATTGACAAGAAAGGAATTATTTATTACACAAGGAGAGCGAAATAAACCATGTTATAAATAATGTAAGCATTACCCCATTATAAGTCGATGACTCTTGGAACATGATTAATTAATGGGCTTGATAGTCATTACACCGTGGAGAAGGTTAACGGAATCGGGGTGCGCAGGAGGTGCGTTCCTCTGACTTAGGGGGCGCTGATCATGAGGCGGCATTGGGGGAGCTCGAAGCGAGAGAATGGCCGACGGTAGTTGTTTACATTTTTTCGATGCGATCATAGACATAGATATTAGGAGGAAAATTAAAAACCAACAATTTTTGCATGTAGAGTGATTTCCATTCTACCGATGAGATGTGCTGATTGAAGCCAAGGATGCATCATACTAACGTTAATGACACATACACACTACAGAGATAAGGTACATATGTATTCCGAAGGTGAAGCTACCATGTACTCGCATACCAAGCTCATTCAAAAACCCCCATTTAGTATCAATTGTGTCATGAAAAAGCCTCAATGTGCTATTGATGGTATTACAATTTATCTTCACCTGGCCTGCATTTTACACACATGTTTATTTCACCCGGTTCCCATTTAACGAGAAGTATATTTCATCTGGACCCCATTTCACGACTTGCATATTTCATCTGGGGCTCATTTCACCACATGTATATTTGATCTGGGCCTCATTTCACGACATGTATCTTTCAACTGGGTCCTATTTCACGACTTGCATATTTCATCTTGGTCTCATTTCACTACATGTATATTTGATCTGGGCCTCATTTCACGACATGTATCTTTCAACTGGGTCCCATTTCACGACATGTATATTTCTTCGGGTCTTATTTCACGACATGTATATTTCGTCTGGGTCTTATTTCACGACATGTATATTTCGTCTGGGTCTTATTTCACGACATGTATTTTATTCCATCTGTGCCCAATCTAACGACATGTTTATATCATCCGGATCCTAATTCAGGACATATATATTCCATGTGAACCTAATTTCTCTCTATGATATATTCACTACTTAATGTAAAGACAGATGAGCTCATTTAACGAATACAAGTCATTGTGTTGTATTCGAAATACATTAATCATGCAGTATCTTGATATCAGACGCTGACGTTGTCATTATATAATTACATCAAAACACCTGTGATACATGTTACATAACACTCATCTGATTTATATTCATTATAACTTTATTATATAATTTACTCACTTTACTATATACCAGATTTTATTATATCCTAAGCTTAATGAGTTATGATTATGTATTGCAACACTTAATTAACATCTTCATATGCGCACACTAATTTGTTGATCATGTACTTAACATATAGCGATTATTTTCGCGGGGAAGATATTTTCGCGATTTTGCGGGACATTGCTATGATTGCGAAAACGTGATCAATTGAGAAATGGTTGAATCACAATTAATTACCCTAAAAGTGAAATCGCGAATATTGAAAATAGTCAAAATGTAATTTTCTTGTTTTTTAGTTAAAATCGCAAACATTTGGCCTACGCAAAAAGATGGACAATAATGATTTATCAGCACAAAAATGTTTATGCAAGTCATTTATAGATAGTAACAAATTAATGGCATATTGTCATTTTCAATAACGCTAATATTCTTCGTTTTATGATTGAAAAACACATCTCCTATGGTAAAAGATAACAATTTCAAACGAAAACAACACCAAATTTAATCAGCAAATCAACTGGAGATAAATCAGATTTAGATATAGCTGGAGTTTTCTACATTTGTATATTGATGTGTTTCCCCCAATTTGATATATGATTTTAAAATTTAGAATAATTTAAGATATACACCATTAAAAATACATTTATAGATAGATGTATATAGAAATATTGGGTTCTATGCATGACGTGTGTTGTGTGTAATAAGGTGTCTTGGTATTTCTTATTATCCATTTTACGCCGTTCGTCTGGCAATGGCGTTCATGTATACGAATATGCGGATATGTTATCAAATTAAACGGTAATATAAGCGATGATGTAGAACAATATTTTTTGTTTTAACCCGAGAACTCAGGATACTTATTGTACATTGACAAAATCGACAAAAAAGACAAACAGAATAAAAAACCCAACATAAAATATTCACATAAAAAAAAAAAATACAACAACAACAACAACAACAAAAAAATCTGGATAAAGTACAATTTATTTAAAGCTAAAATAAGTTCTTTCATCAAGAGAGAACCATATGTTACCAATAGAGTCGCATCGTTCTGTCGCAAAATTTTATCATCACAAAAACATTGAAGATGTCTTTGATTGAAAATTCAATCATCACAAATATTTCAACTTCTTTGAACATGCGCACTCTCTTATAATTAACCACTTGACGTCATAGGTATGAATAGAATTTTAAACAGTAACTTATGACGTCAATGTCAGTTTTTTATATTAAAGTTGACCGCTTTCCCTTCATATAAATATGGATATGCTTAGGGATAATCATGGACAGAAATAGGTTTACTTATTAGAAATAATTTTGTCTAGGTTATGCTACAATTATAGTTTGATTGTATCAATGGTGGTTAATCACAAGGCAGTATATGGAAAAAAGTTCAAAAATAAACACAACGTGTTTGGTTTTCACTTTTAATCACGATTAATATTGCTAAGACGTAGTGATTTCCTTAGCGTGTGGTTTGATTCGTTAGTTCTATCGTAGACAATGTCATCGAAAGACGTTCTTAAAATGGTAGCTAACGAAAAATCACCGACCTAAGTCAATACCTTGCGACTTCCATACCAGCAGGGGTTTGAAAATGATAAAAATATTTTAAACCCCTTGGCAACCGCACTCCGACTGTCGATTGACCGATTTTTCATGACCTTATTATATGTACTGATGTTGGTTACCGCACCCTAACTGTCGATTGGTCGATTTCTCCATAACCCTATCATATGTACTGGTGATTTAAAATAATATGTATTTATATGTATATATATATATCCTATCGTCTTAATGATGATTGGGGATAACAATAATTGGACAGCTATCAATAGATTTGTGAGTTTTTTCTTCACACAAATTTCCAAATACTGGTGAGAATATTTTAATGAACTGCCTGGTTAATTTTGTGCTGGATAGCCAACAACTGGTGTTATGATAGGACAGTCCAATATACGGTACTTTTTTGTTAGGACTGGGAATAATTATGTCGTGTCTTTGAGAATCCTAACTGAATGGTGTCCTAAGAGCTACAGGGAACAACCAACTAAATTAAAATCACTGAGACCTTCGAAATGGCTCCTGCGTATAGATGATTGAGCCCAGGATAGACTTTTGACCCGGCCACTGATTGGCTGGTTAATTATGAATTTCAACAACAACAAAATTTTCTGACAGGTTATTATTTCTAGATAACGATGATATGACTTTGGAAATCCAGATTGAAATTTAGTTTCAAAATATAAAATTTGATAATAAATAGGTAAAAACATTAAAATTTCAGGACTTTTTAGTGCAAAATGCGTCTTATTTCAAAATGGCTACTCTGGTTGGTGTTTGAGCTGAAGGACCTAAACTTTTTTCTATAAAGTGTTACATTAAAACCTAGATTTTAATTTTAGAACGCAATAGCTAACTAATATCCAGCTGTTTATTTTGATACATAACAAAACTTTACCAAACTTTAACATTGTGGTCTATGTAAAATTATTTAGTTGGTTGGTCTCACATAGTGTCATCGGATATGATATATATAATAAAATGAACTTTCAAGTCATGTGGTATAAACCAATACAGACTCTCGTCAAAATGGCCCAGTTGAAAGACATCCGATATAATACCTGATCGTGTAATAATGTTGGGTCTGTATTTTGCTAGTGTCTCGTCGACGAAAATCATTACAGTGGATCAAAACTTGTCCCATCTGGATTGTAAAACGCACAGAGACAATAAGACAATATAGATATAAAAGGTCTTCTGTTTAAAGAAACAATCGATATATCATACAGGATAGCGATGGCACCTGCTAAAGTAAAGCAAGAAAATAGCTGTCCTCTCAGATACAGATACAGATAGGTCGCACTGGCAAAGTAGTAAAGAAATTTAAATCTAATCTAATAAATAACTTTTCGAGAAAAAAGTATTTCAAGGTAATGAAAAAAGCCTATAATTCTTAGGTTGTGAGTTTGAAACAAACGTGAAGAAAGAGCAAGATCTTTAGCGAAGGGCTGTGGTTTTTTCTCTGGGTACCCCGGCTTTCTTCCACTTGGTTAGATCTTGACCGTAGGTCGGTGTATTTTCTCTTGGTAATCCGGTTTTCTTATTAGAACAATAAACAAAACAAATCCAAGCAGACCTGTTTTAGAGGTTTGGCTTCAGCCTTGGATTTTAAGCTGAAATCAGAATCAGTGCAAACTCATATAATCGGATTTTACTGATTCTCTGCCGCTATCAGTATTTAGAACTGGGAAGGCAAGGCTCGGCAAGGCCAATGAAACGCTGACTTGTAATCACCTTGCTATCTACAACGGGTTTATCAACATACGAGCATGTCAACAGATTTTCAGAAATAAGTTGAAGTCGGTAGACCTTAACCCAAACACATAACCCCCTCCAAAAGCTAAAGATATTACACCGCTAACGAATGGTATTTTTCTCTATCAAAACATGATTCATGTATTTGCGCTTTGCTGTATTTGTGGAAATTTAAAGAAGGCGAAGCATATCTCGACGTTAATAGTTGTACTTTTACAGTAATGAACAACATACAAAACTAGATTGAGCAAATGAAAATAGAATTTTAAACAAAAGTAGAATAATGCAGAAAGGGTATAAAAATATTTCCTTAAATGGCACCTATCGATCAAGTTATTCTTCTCCTCGACAGAAATAGACAGTCGGGTGTTCAAACATTAATGATTTTATATATCTTGTATGCATAAAAATAACTTAGGATAATTGAAATGCACACTTCATATGATCAAATATACGGAATATCAATTGTTCCATCCCACGCAGTGAAAGTCGACCCTTTAAGATTTTGCAGATAGATATGTGTCTTTAGGTCCCTTCCAGATATAATTTACTCTTGAAATATGTAATTTTCTTTTATATTACCGGCGTCTGATGATTGCAAATTTGTTTAAACTTCTCCCATATTCTCATTGAGCAATATTCCCCATAGGCAATGTAAAGATATGTAGAAATACCGTATTGAAGTGGGGAGAGCATTTCGAAATCTTGTATACGTCATTCGGACACGACATTCAATAAAAAGGAAAATCAATGAAATTACGACATGTTTTATTGTTTAAACTCTAGCCATTGGGATGGTTCCGAGCATTAATTGAACATGGCTACATTGTCTCTGTTTAATAACCCCAATTGATCCGCTCGTGCCGTTTTTATTTTCCTGTCTTGTAGATTGTAAGTGATTCTCACATGATAGGGCGAAAACGTATACACTGCTAGACGCTAACACAAGGAAAACTCGACATTCTGGACTTGACGTGTTAGGACGCATCAGCCAGATCCGTCGTATCGGTGACATATACATCTTACGGAGAACATATATAATTCAAACTTGCCTTCGCAACTCCCTCTGCATAAGACAACCTGCTTAACAAGACTGCTTTATCAGGGTCCGAAATGGTTAATTTCAACACAATTTTACCTGTGGATCTAGACCATTTGGCTTTAAAACAATTTGTCTGGGTCCATTAAGTCGTTTTATAGACAGTTTTGACTTAATACGATAAAGCGAGCAACATTTGGTTTGATCAGAGTCTAAAGATCATTGAGAAAATAGTTGATGCTGATTTGAAGTCAAATGAACAAAAAAAAATACTGTATTTTCAATATTGATGTTTCAACCTGCTGATAGTTGCAATGTCTGTCGTACTCTCCTTGAACCAATATGCCTTCCAAAGCCCTTCAAATATATTGAAGACATTATTTTCTGTATATGACATTTACCAGCCGTTTATACGTTTATAATAGACGCGAATTCATTAAAATCTAAAAGTACGTGGGTAATTATTTGCATAAGTGTAATGAAAGTATTCTATTCTTATCAAACTTATACCAGCAGAGACAGTTTACCAATACGCCTTATGGTTAACACGAATCAATAAATATCGATTATAACGCGCTCTTACTTTTTGCGCACCTCTTTGCTCTATGTTGTCTTCAGTAGTCACCTTAAACTGATAAAAGTTGCCGTTATAGGCTCTTACCTTCATTTCATTGACTTATCTTTTGAATTGCTATCCATGAATGACAATATCAGGGTCTTTAACTAGTTGGCCACCATAGCCAACGTATGTAATCCACATGTTCCTGGCAGTTAATTTAATGGTTAAAATACGGCAATAGGTTCCACTTTATACAGTCAATATGGTAATTAATCAATTGATGAGATGTATTCAAATGAATGCTTGTGAGAACTTCCGGTGGCGTAATTGACAATAGATCTCGGCAGATATTTTACAAGGCTTTGCAAGTGGAAATGAGCATCCGTTCGCTAATTGCTATGACCTTTACTAATTTATTTTTGAAATAGAACTGTTTATCAGAAGTGGTTTATGTTTTTATGTTTTCATATTAATTTTTTTATGTTTTCACACCTTTTAACCGTATACATCGAAAGAGGGGTATGTTTTTTTTAACAATGAACAATGTTTCTACGCAGTTTCGAGGGAAACTCTTAATATCAACTTGAAGGCCATATTCTTTTTCAGTGGTATCTATACATCATTCCATAATTTTGAAGTTATTTCCGCTATTCACTGGTGTATGCAATATAATGTCGTTGAGACTAACTTCGAAACATTCATAAACGCCAACACAAAACGGGGAATTTTATAGTCTCATTAAAATCATATGTCACATATTGGACACGGAACTCATGACGCTTCTAAGACGTCATAAACCAAGCCTGTCCTTATCGACACCAACTGAATACAATATGTCGCTCAATAGCAAGAGAGCAGTTGGTACATAACAGACGCCTAACACTTGAAATAGAAATTTCAAAGTTACCTTGTATTTTAAGATCAAGATAAAGTAGAAATAATATTTTAGATTCCCCATTCGAAATTATGAAATATTTTGGTGTCGCTTCATCAAGTAGCTTGAGATTTAGACTATCGGATATTTAGAATTTACAAAATCAGTAATCCATTTTATGATGTAAAATCCCATTGCGAAACTTTAACATACAAATGTACTTACTTTGAAGAACAATTACTATCGCGTTTCCATGCATGTAACGCCTTTTATATATGTATGCTTTACACCTGATCTCAACATTTTCACTATTATTTATTTTTTCGCAATTTCTTTTTGCCCTTGAAACACATTTATCGCACACGATATCAGCATGTTTGTAAATTCTGAATGAAAATAGAAAACAATGCAAAATAATAGAAGACATGAAATAAACTTGATATAACTGGTTTCGTATATGAGTAGATCCTAAACCATGTCCTTAGTTATCTTTTGGACTGAAGAAGGCCCTATAATGGCTGAATATATATTCCATAGATATGATTTTTGATTTTACTTTGAATTGATTTTGTCCTTTTATTTCGGATTATTAATATACTAGCTTTATACCGTTTTTACCTCATTATGGTTAGTAAACTTTGACCGATCAGTTTATCAATGTACAGACCACTACCCAAGCAATACTAAATAGGGCTTAAGCGAATTGCGGTATTTTTATTCTCAGCAAACATATTTCATTTCAGTGCATATGATCAGTTTTAAGCGTTGAAATGATATATCGTTTTGGAACCATCTCAAACCCAAAATAAATTCAAAATTGAACAAAGCGTTCTCAGTGTCTTATAAATTTATAGCTGGTATAAGTTACTTTACAAAGTGGTATTTATTCAAGGTGCAGAACTCATACTACCAATGAAAAGTTAATATCACTAAACTATATAAGATAAGACGTGTTACATATGCAGGACTCAATCTTAGAAAACCCCGATGAGCAGTTTTTGAATCACGACATTTGAGTAATGATGGCGGTGTGACCTAGGTAATGTGAACTAAACTTATATAGGGTACGACATGTTTCATATGCAGGACCCAATCTTAGAAAACCCCGATGAGCAGTTTTTGAATCACGACATTTGAGTAATGATGGCGGTGTGACCTAGGCAATGTGAATTTCTAGTACCTGTGTGGCAGTCGATCGAAATTAACGGTTTGTCACGATGTTGTAATTCAATGACATCACGGCTAAACGTTTTAACACATCTTTGCCTACAGACGTGTAAAGCAGTAGGCGTTAAAGCGACAGTGCTTACGATACAACGAGACAAGATTGTTATAAAACAGTGTACACAAACGGCTAATCATCGTTAATGTTGTAAGCGACACCCTTTCGTTGTGTGCATAAACGGCACCATATTGGTACAGTCACTTAGCAGAGCTTTTAATCTCGCCATTAGTCTGTGTGCCGACGGATAGACAAGCTGGAGTTGTTGTACTAGGAAACTCTGTGTTATTTCCTTCTTTGGGGGTTTAGAAATAACACAGAACAGGAAGAGGGAAGTGAAACTTGACACAGATATTCCAGTCTTTTTCCTAAACATCAAACTTGTTGCGATTCATTTCTATTAATCTTCAGGAAATGATTAAACTTGAAATCGTTAAAAATATCAATTACCTCAATGCAAATATCACAATTAGTACTTTTTAGTAAAATTAGTCATCAACTTACCGGAATGAACTATCTTATTTTAGGTTAAACGAACAAACAAATATCGGGAAATTCAACAGTTTAACAAATCAAAACGCAACAGACAATTCCATGTGATTGAAATTTCAGAGAAAAGTGTTTGGACAGAATAGCTATGCCTAATTCACTGTTTCTTTTCTTAAAGCATTCATAGTAAGTCTTAATATGGAGAAAGTTGACTTCCGACCATATTGCGTACACCAACCTATAATTTATCCGCGAAAAACCCATATATATTAATAGAAATACAGAGCAAAACGACACATTCAGACCTTGCAACATCTTTTATGTAGCGTAAACCTAATCAAGAACTACTAACCAATACATTAGATAATTCTGGATTACGATTGAAGAGCTAATAGTATTGATGAACATAATTTTGCCTTTTCCTCAATCGATGAATGTTATAAACTAGAAGGATCAAATTTTACCGCTACAGATCATAATTTGGATTCCAAACATTTCTTTTATTATGATATTATTGTCTTATCCTTTTATGGTTTTATGATAAAAAAAAACATGGGGATGATTTATTATGAACACAAAAACTTGTAATTGCTCTAACCATGTCAATCGATATTTTCTCTAATATCTTGTCATTACATACTTCCATCTTTTTTATGATTATTTCGTTTTCCATTTTTCCTTTCCGGCCTTGCATGTCAACCTGCTACGATGTATTGTAATGAATTTCTGCTTTTGAAGTTTGTGACATGTTTAAACAATGAACAGATGTAATATCATAGACTAGATTTTATCAAGAAGTAATATCTGATTGTCAACAGACGAGGTCACATCTGAATTGTATGTGTCTCAATTTGATTGAACACATGCAGTTTATATTCGTTTTCATTACGGAAAACATACATAGAAACACATTTCATGTTGTAAAATTGATTACACTTTTGATGTTTTTGAGTCATGAGGTGATTTAAATGTGTTATAGTTATAATTTACGGATATATCATTATGAATACTGTGCCTTTGAATGGTGATTCATATTTTAGATTTAGGAAATAAAATGTCATTTATGTCATCTAGAATATACATGTAACCTAATGCATCTATGATTTGCATTTTCTTGTTATCTTACAAACTACAAATGTACATGTATTTTATTTTTATAAGACAAATTCTTCCCATTTCAAATATATATGACAAAAGATTACTAGTTATAATTTTAAGATCTGTGTAGTACTGTCAACCAACTTATCTGGGCCCTGTGTTGTACTGTCAACCAACTTATCTGGGGCCTGTGTAGTACTGTCAACCAACTTAACTGGGGTTGTACTGTCAACCAACTTAACTGGGCCCTGTGTAGTACTGTCTACCAACTTCACTGGGCCCTGTGTAGTACTGTCAACCAACTTAACTGGGCCCTGTGTTGTACTGTCAACCAACTTAACTGGGCCCTGTGTTGTACTGTCAGCCAACTTAACTGGGCCCTGTGTAGTACTGTCAAACCAACTTAACTGGGCCCTGTGTTGTACTGTCAGCCAACTTAACTGGGCCCTGTGTAGTACTGTCAAACCAACTTAATTGGGCCTTGTGTACTGTCAACCAACTTAACTGGGCCCTGTGTTGTACTGTCAACCAACTTAACAACTTATTTTTGGGTGCGATTTTATTTCACGTATTTTGTTGACGATAATAATTCGCGAAAATAAATCGACGGGACGACTTTTTAAATACAAGTTCATTGATACTACTGATCAATAAATCGCGATATTAAATCGACGAGAAAACACAAAATGAAGTCTTGCAAAAATAAGTTGATTTACAATATATGGGGTTTAGATATATCATCATCAATTATTTATATTTCAGATGTATCTTGCAAGATATTGATATATATTAATTTGATATGTGAATGAGATAGAGTATATTTTATGTTATAGAGTATATTTTATGTTATTTATATTTTAGATCAAGATGTTAATAACAATTTTATCAATCAATATGTGATCTAAGAACCGTGTTATTTATATTGTTTATGTGACAAAAGAGGATTTATTTGAATTTTGCTATCTATGGAGGATCTAAAGATAGTTTTATTTATAGTTCAGATCTACATGGGATTAAAGAAAACTGGGTTATTTATATTGGCGACTTATGTGACAAAAGATGATTGATATGAATTTTGGTATCTCTATGTGATCTTACAACCGTGACATGTATATTGCTGATTTATTTGAAAGTTGATGTACATGAATTATGATATCTATCCGGGATCTAAAGATAATTTTATTTATATTTCAGATCTATTTGACAAAAGATCGTCCCTAAATGATCCCGTCCTATATATGTCACCGCGGACCTACAACAATCTTCATCATTTCATAAAACGTGGATGTAAGTATACTAATTGTGTCCCTAATCTCTGACTTGGAGTTGAGACATACTTTAGTCTTTAAATCGGATAGTTTCTTTTTTTGTTTAGCACTGTGTATGAATGGAGTAGGACGACTGGTTTGTCCGTTGTTAGTATAATGTGACCGGGCGGGGTGTGTTTCAGTGAGATTGCACTATAAAAAGGGCAGAAGGTTTACCATAACAGAATTACAAACATGATATACTACAGCCTCCCAAAACACCCATGTACTCATCACAAAGAACACATTACACAAATGGGAGGTCGTCCTCTTTAAATGATCTTAGACATTTATTGAGCGTTTTAGGTTGTTTTTTTTTCAAGTAAATCACAGTATAAACGCTATTCATTTCACGTTCTATAATATTATACGATCAATTCCTATCTTTCATTAACTCCCTTTTCAGTTGAACGTGAGCATTGGAATGATACCTGATATTCAGCCCATTACTTTGATCGAAACGACAACTTTATTTGAGATCTAATCCTCTTATTCTTATCTGACTTTCATCTTACAATTGTTTCTCTTTTGACCTTTATAATTTGATGTTTTACTATATGAATAATGCTTTTGATCCTATCCCCTGACGCCGAGCACACGCTGCGTTTTAAAAACACTATTTTCAGCTCCTGAATAACGTTTAACACCAAGGGAGTAGGATAACTGGTGTACATGATGTCAGTATCATGTGAACGGGTGAGGTGTGCAGTGTGGTGGCTTTTACAGTATGCTTCAGTGAGATAGCACTTTAAAATTACCAAAGGTTTCTACTCTTACATGGAGACACAACACGAACACATAACAGTCTCCCAAATCACAAAGGGGCCGCGGTGGCCGAGTGGTTAGGATGTACCGACATATTACCACATGCCCTCCACCTCTGGGTCGCGAGTTCGAATCCCATGTGAGGCAGTTGCCAGGTGCTGACCGCTGGTCGGTGGTTTTTCTCCGGGTACTCCGGCTTTCCTCCACCAACAAACCTGGCACGTCCTTAAATGACCCTGGCTGTTAATAGGACGTTAAACTAATCAAACAAAAATCCCAAATCACACACGCAAGCTACAACACTTCTCAATGGAAGAGGAGAACGTCCTGAAATTCCACTTGGTTAAACTTAATTAATTAAATGAATCACCGATTTAACGTAATAATCATTTGTATCTATAGAATCAGTTTTTTGTGTTAATTGTTATTATCATTCATTATTTTTTTGTTAATAAAAAATGATTATTTAAAAATGCCTTTCTAGTACAAATTGTAAATGATGCGAATGTTTCGATGCAATTATCTGCAGTCATAGAAAACAATTATAAGATAATTGTTTGTTTAAATTTTATACCGGCAACGTCTAAAATGAATCAATAATCGAAATTGATATCATTATAAATTGAATATCAACTTTAACGGGTTTTTTTGTAACTTCCTTCTAGATTTCCGTGTTTTGTTGTTGTGTCACGTGTACTACAGATCCACGATTTAATTATAATTATCGATTACTATTTATGTTGGTGAAATATTATTATGATTATAAATAAGGTATTATCAACATTTCAATTTACAACGTTCAATCGTTCAGGAAAATCACTGCTTTAACATGTTTAAACCGTTTAAAGGTAGGTTTCGCCCAACCAAATAAATGTTTTTTGTAAAATCCGATGAACGGAAGAAAAGATTAAAAAAAATATTAAAAAATACCTCAATTTAATTTCTTTATGCGTTTGAGATTGAATAAATGTGTCTTCAATGCCAAATCGAAGGAAATCCTTGATTTATTACGGTGTCCGTCAGACAAAATAGTATGCAAATGAAGTTGCGATGGATTGTGTTGTCGAAGTTTCGCGCATGCACATTGTTACGCACTAAAAGTAAACAAAATGACTGAACGAAAGTGTGTGAGATAAAATGAAATATATCTAAATCGGTAACAAAGTGGAGAAAATTATATTGGAATCGTTAGCACCCTAGAATATCTATAGGGAACTAAATTCAGAGATGGCATGTAGCAATAGAAGAAACAGAAGCCACATCTCAAGCGGAACTTGCCCGGATCCGTTGGGACTCGTGTAACGGTGTTGCACGTGGTGAGTTAAATTTCAACACATATGCCAGCGCACAAACAGCCGCAGACTAACTACGTGTATGTTTGATATACTAAGCTAGCGAGCGTATGCAAGTAACATGAAGTGTTTTAGATTATGTGATATGCATACACAGTCCATCGCACTTCGATTTTTTAATTTGTTGTTGTTGGTTTTTTAACTAAAAATGTCGTGGCAAACTATCACTGCCATCTGACTTCCGTTCGTTGCTGCGGCCTCGTTTTGGAAAAACAAATACGTCATGTTTTATGTAAAGCTTGACTTCGCGCTATTTTAGAGGAGTATTTTCCTGGTCAAGCTAGGCAACTGACCACCCATATTGTTCGCTGTATGCATTGAAAATGATCCGAAGATTATATCTATGAACAGGATAAATTTCAATTTCGTAGTCTTTATATTTCATTGGGCGGAACCTACCTTTATACTGATACAAAATAGGAATTCACCGATATGAGAACTACTGCTATAGCTTTGATGAATATTATAGATCAGTGTTCAAAGTATTTATAATCATCAGAATGCAAAAGTCATATAGAAGAGTCAAATATGTCTCTTTTTAATTCAATAAAGCATGGCTCAAAGAGGTACGAAACTCAATCGGCTGTCTGACGTTAGCTTTACGTTATCCATGGTGGGGCCACCGAGGGAAGAACTTTGATTAAAATGCCGGGTTAAAGTGGCCAAAAAAGCTTTAACTTTTCCTTTAAAAGGCAAACATATATATTCATTTATCTGAATTAAACGTTAATTTTATTTTTTCTACCACACAAAATTTAAATATAAAAACGACGTCCCCATCGGTGCCCCATTGTTTCAGCGGGGGCGCCTTGATACGATTTGTCAGCGCTGTAAATGTTCGCATGTAACAAACACTGATTTGTCGTTTAGCTACCGATATCGAGTCTATAAATGGGTGTGATCGGCGGCTCTCAATCGGAAAATTGAGTGTCTTTGACTGATGGGGCGGCTAATAGACTCATCTAAATGACTGTTCCTCTGGCGTAGGACGAAAGTGAACTGAAGCTGCTCGTCTCTATGCAAAATTACACATTAAAAAGTCTCATATTGCACTGATTAATACCGATTTAAATTAGTAATTGGATATTTATTTTACCTAATTACCTGACTTCATAGCGGTTGTTTGAGATAAAGATCTTATTGATGACATTATGCTGTACGATGATACAAATGGAGTTTGCTTGAACGTAATGACAACAGATCACTAAAAGGCCAAATATAGCTTTGAGCATGAAATGATCAGTTAGATGCTTCAACCAGTATTTTAAAATACAGCGCCTATTGTAGAAATGAGTTCTGAGGCACAATGGTGTCTTCGGGACAAATCCTCACGTACAGAAGAACAAATAAACATATCGCAAACCGACTATTTGGCTCAGAGAGGATACAATTGAAGCTGACACACTGATAAGCATCTCGCATGTCATTCGCACAATTTTATCAGCAATACTTCCACTATTATCTTCTACGTATCATCTCATCACCCTATCCCTATGTTAGCGACACACGTGAATATGCCCGCAAGATATAAATGATCTAATTAACTAAAATTGTTCTGTAATATTTTATGTGGAACAGAAGAGCGAGTGTAATTGACGCGCGGAACCTTCCGGCGGGTTATCAATCACATCCTGACTGCAATTCAATAATGCTCTCTAGTTATAACTGTTTTACTACAACAGGTTTATATTTTACATTTATTTACATAAACATCAATCATTGAAAGTCTTCTTCCCAAGGTGCTCTTGAAATGATTTTTAAAATAATAGTTTCCTATGAAATTAAAAAAAAATAAAAATATTCCTCTTGAAAACGTTGTAGAAGTGTAGTACCGAATAAAAACTGTTCTCAAATCGACAATTTAAGCTATTGGAGTATTAAGAACTTCTGGTTTTAGCCTCTTTATTTTTTTTGTCCAAATAACAAAACATTTAAGTAAACAATTCTGAGTTCAGGTAGTAGCGGCTTCCGAAGTTTGCTTATTTTATTTTCATTAAACCCTCATTTTAAAATATATCCACGCGCTCACACGCCAACAAGATTAAAATGTGATGTGCTAATAACTATACTACGATGCAAAGCGCGATAATAATCTCATAATGAAAAGTTAAAAGACTGATCTAGCGAAAATGAACACACAAAACATTAAATACCACATTACCAGTATATTTTTACTGACTTGATCCATCCAAAGACTATCCCTAGCAATACTCGTATTATGAAAGTGAATAGTTGGGCAAAGAAAACCAATCCAAAATCGTTCATTTCCAAAAGCCTTACATATCAAAACGAAGGCCAGGTTCGGCTTAAGTTGTCCAATTGTGGTCATTGGATTTATGGAAAAGCGCCCTGTAAATTTAGCACAGTTATTGAAATAAACTCATCTAACTCTTTGAAAGTGACGCTGCGTGGAAATGTCAACATGGACATAGCAAGCCGGAAGGACGTTTAAGGATTCATATAATAAGATTAATTTCTTCGAAAGTAGTGATATTTTGACGGGAAATTAAATTTTCTATTTCATCAGAAATTGTTCTGGATAAATCAACTCAAATTTTTACCGATTTATCCTTCACTTTTTCGGTATTCACTGTAAAACCAATTTAAATGACGTTATAAGCGACTGTTAGTCCTACGTCATAGTTTTATTGTTTCACTGTAGTATAACTAATTTTTATTTTCATACTAAATCCGACTTTCTGATTAGCTGATACTTTTTCTTCATATACTATGAAGAAAAAAATCTGAGAATAGCGCGAAACCCGACGTTATCATGACGTCACAATAGAGACGTCGATGTTGCGTATTGATTTAGAAAAACTGATCCATTGGAAAATCAATGGAATCGTACGTTTAAACATATTTTTTATCTTCAAGTAGTCTGCAAAATTGATTATAAGCATTGATATCACTATTTTCTAACTTCATCGGGGTATGAAATCAAACAAATGCAAACATAATTTCTTTCATACCCCGATGAAGTAAAAAAAATAGTTACTTCAATGCTTAAGTAATTTTCAAAGATAGATCAAGTTCAGTCTATTTCGTCTACGTGTCAGTTAATTTAGGAAATACGTGTAACGAGAACTTAAACGAATTTTCACTCTTTCTAAATTTAACTGAAATTCTAGACAATCGTACAAAAGTTTGATTATAATTGTATTCCATACCTATCAAACATTGTCAGATTTAAGTATGGATTCTATCCCTATCAGTTCAGCGTTTGACTTTAAGTTCACGTGGTTAATAAATGGCTTCTCTTCGGAATTAGATGATGTATAAATTAAATTAACGGTTTTTGAGGTTTTCTTTCCGTCTCTAACCAGTTTGCTCTTTCTAATACATCTTACAGCCTCGTAAGTTATTTACTTCTTAGCTTCATCCGATAATGACAGATTGGAATCCTATGATATTCAGGTCGTAATATAATGGCTCACTCATCCTTTTGATGTTATTTCTTAGTTTCTTATTATTCTCGCCAAAGTTCATCAAGGGATGAAAAAATCAAATCCTGCACTTCTAGGATTGTTTTGTTCAAAGAAATGTCGGTTTACCAGACATTTGATATAATAATTACACGGTCAGGGTTTCACAGCTCATTTTATTCTTCTTTAATCTCGTTAAGTTCATTTAATTAATACAGTTCACATTCATATTAATACTAAAACAAAGAGGTCAAAGTTCAGCGGAAGGTAAAAAAACAAAGTCTTAATTACTTATACATTTTTCCCAAAAATGTTTTGGTTTAACAGATAATTCTTATCGTAGTACAAGGTTTTTTGCAACCTTTTTATTATTAATTTCTCGTTGAGTTCATATATATTTCATATTCATTAATCATTGATTTAGTCTTTCAAACGGATACTAATACAATATACTCCTTATATTCCATTGACAAGTGTGCCATATGCTAACAAAAGTATATCGGATCAAAGAGTTTCATTTTACCTAATTGCGGTCAGGGCCCGGTTGTTCGAAGCATGGTTAACTTAATCACATGAATTGTGAATTTTTTATTGCTAATTTACAGCAAAATTTGTGATTATATCTTCACTTAACTCAAGTATGTAAATAATGGAATTATTTTATCTTGATATGAAAATTATCGTAAAACTGTGATAAGCCTTACAACATTTTAAACAACTGATCAGTATTAGTCTGGAAATTGTACATTCAGAACGGTCTTACCATGCTTGTCTTTGGCAAAATACAAATAACAGTAAGTGAGTCGGCTTCTCTCAGGGTTAAAACCTAGTCCAGCAAAGCTAATTATGACTGATTTTGTACAGGATAAACTTCATAAATATGCATTGACGGTAAATGTGATCATATTTGGGATCATCTGTTTTTTCTTCTCCATATATGATAGTCTTCTGTATTTTCTTCGACAACGTTTCACACTTTTGCATTAAGTTGGGAGATCGCCATTATAAATGTTTTGGGTCTTTTCACCTGGAAGAAACATGCCAAATGGTATACCTTTCTTTTGCGTAGCTTTGAGCATAAAAGGCTTGAGATATTTTCTTCGGATGTTTACATAAAGTACCTCTCTGTGTGTTCTATGTGTTTTCTTTGGCAGTATGATAAAGTGAGATACAAAACTATGAAATAGAAAAGTATTCTTTTTTTACACAGAGACACAATACGAACATACGTCAAGCTCCAAAAACTACAAATCACAACGCAACTATGTGAGAAATCATTAAGCTTAATTTTACAATTTAAATTAAATTTTGAAGTTTGTTTAAACTGTCTTCGGCCTATAAAAATACTTATAGCAGCAATATAAGGACTTTATCTTCTCAAACGTTAATACAGTCATTCATTCTTATCATGGATAATTTCGTCCTTAAATATTGCAGAATCGTCTGCTCTTTCATATGGGTAGGCATTATTTTTAACTAATTTGATTATGTGCAAAAACAAAATAGTTTGGTTTTATTAGTTTAACATTCTATTTACTATACCAACTTGGCCCGGTTATACAAAAGGTGATTAGCTTGATTAGTGAAATTTTCAATTTATATTTGTTCCAAAACTTATTATTATATCTTCACTAAAATAAGTTAGAATGTAAAAAGTAGAGTTCTTAAGAATCTTTCAGAATTAATTAAATTTGGTTTTACAAGACACCATTTTATCTTGATTTGAAATTTGACGTTAAATAGTAATTGAGCTAAACAACTGAGCCCAGTGTAATAAAAAATGAACATGTTTTTTTTCTGAAAAAATGTGTTTTTCCCCCTCACAAACCTAACACGATACAACTAATACCAATCCAAAGAGGCGAATGCGAAAATATGGCTGTAAAAAGGACAATACTTTTATCCCTACTTAATTGGTTTCCCTCATTTATCATTGCAGATCAAAGCAAACGGTACAGCCTGAATGACTTGATAGCACGACTTCGTGCCATGGTCGGAAGTGACGAAATACGCCATTCCGGAAGATCGTCATATCTGCGATTCGGCGCAGGTGGCAAAAGATGATAATTGACAAATGACAGAAGAAAAGAAAACGTTTATTTTTATTGGAAAAAAATCGCTGCGTTATTTCCTTCAAAACTACCAACCTACAACCCAAAATATCATATAAAAGGCTATATAAGAGAAAATTCAGAAACGATACCCATCTTCTTTGCTCCAATGTCGTTTATCTTATGATACAAACTGTATAAGATTTTAAAAAAAAACAATGAACATTATAGAACAATGAAACAAAATGAGATATATTGTATCAGAGATAATATATCATGAAAAGTAATGTCAACAGTTTTGTTCCAAATTAATAAAATGCAAATTTCATTATTGATTGCGTTTTTGTTTATTTGTATTTTCGGGCATGCTTCTATAGCCTTCAACATAAAGGCAGTGAGACGACTGGTTTGTCAGTGTCTGCAATATGTGACTTTGTGCACGTAGAACTCTCCATGGGTTCATTCTCGTCCCCACGTTTACAAGAAATGTCACCGGGACGGTAATGGACCCCTGGACAGATTGTGATGGGTTGTGCTGTTTTGTGTCGTTGGAAGTATATTCCAGGGAGATAACCCTATAAAAAAGCAATGGTTACACAATAAAAAGGAGACACAATCAAAGAGGTACAGCAGCCTTCTGCCTAGATGATCTAGATCCAATATGGTTCTTTCATGAGCTACATTGTTTTACGATACACAGATAAAATATCACATGACGTTTTTTTGGATTTCTCCGGTAAAAAAAATGCAATGGGCACTCGTCGCAATACTCCAAACAGCGTGAGATTCGGTTGATCATAAAATTCAAACCTTTACGAAATTTTCTAGAAAATAGATTGAAAAGATGTATTAAACATGTGTTATATAATATTACCTTAAGTTTGATAAACACACATGTACACTATAATACATTGTCGCCCGTAAGTCACATGTTTTAGTACATAGCATACCGCAAATGATTGAAATGTCCAGAAATATTTTTTCGCGTTATTTCGTGAGATAACTCGAATATCAATTCAAATATTTCGCGAACGTATGAATGCACGATTGTCAGATTGAATTCTTGATTTCGTGTATTTGCGCTTATGCTGAAAATAGAGAAATCACAAAATACTGTATGCACGGAAATGAAGCGGTTTGAAGTACTCATTTACTTAGCATTGATGTCACTATTTCTTAAATTTCATCGGGGTATGAAATAAATTTTGTTTGCAAACTTTGCGGAAACGGTACTGTGAACGTGGAATTTACGCGATTGGGGATTTACGCTAATTACGCAAAGGTCGATTGATCCCAAAAATCCCCCCGCTCGTAATATTTTGTATGAACATCGTTGATAAAAGTCTTAAAGTGTGTCTATCGCATAAACAACACCCCGTGAAAGTTGAATGTATGAAAATCCCGAAAGTATACACGTGCAAAAATATCCACATTAAAATATCTGATACGTTTTAAGTTAAGATCGAAATAGGCTTCATGTAGATTTTAAAATGATCTGTTAAACTAAATAACTGTGCTTTATAAATAAAGCCACGATGGATATCACTTAAGAAAATGGATATTTACCACCTTTACGATGGTAGACGATGTGATAAGTTATCATATGATAACGTCCTTATACTGTGTATATCTGTATGAACCCACGTGGCCTTGTGTCTCTTACATAATCCTTCTTTATTTCCTCTGTAGTGTCAGACTAATGTAAAGCATACGAGAACTCTTTCAGCGCTTCAGAGTATATTATAATCATTAAATTAGGGATTATATGATCGGAAGACAATATCTTTGTATCAGTCGACAAAGGATTATATTTTACAATATACGATAATCTGTATGTAAATCATGTTAAGTATTAATAATGTCCTTCATCATTACGACAGTTCCTCCCCGTCGCCTTTATCGTCGGTTACCCATGTAAACAAGTATAGTGGAATACTAGTTAAGATACCATGGTTGCGGAGAGTGCATCATTGATCCTTGCTTTTTTGAGAATCAGTTAGCGACCAACTACGTATAAAGGCCACCTATACTTAATAAGACAACTTTCTTGTAGGTTCAAATCGCAACCCAATTATAATGTGTATAAAGGTCATAGGTCATTAGGTGGTCTTAATAGAGAGCTTTCTCTCAATCTCGGAATTTAATCGCCGTTAGGAAGTCTTCATGCATGGAAAAGTGAAGTCCCAATAAAAAACTGTTGTTTTAAAATTTGACCCCATTTTTATAAGAATAATTTATCCACTATTAATACATGACTCTTTAAGATGTGCATATGAAGGATAGGGATGGAGTCACCGTATATTGTAAACCCAAAGTCTTGCCCTATTCTTTATATCCACATGAGCATATTTTCTCACACCTCGACGTTTTATTGCAATTTTACAATTATGATATCCCGCAGTTTTGAAATAAGTAAGAAGAAAATCGGAATTGTAAGTATGAAATTTCAATTCATGAAAATTGCGTGCTATTCTTAACGCAAATACCGTTGTTTGCGTATTTTATTGTAAAAATAACATAGTTTCTGAAACAAATTTTATTCCAAGAAAGTAGTCAATTTATTGACGCCGTGATGCCATGATGCCGTATTGTATGCATATGGGTAGCCATATAATACAGTCTTAGACGAGTGTATTGAATGGGATAAACCAGTGTCGCACCCATAGGTATGAAAGAAAAAATTTCTTCTCTCATGCATACCTGTGTAATACTTACTGGTCTAGGGCAATACACTCATGTCGCCTGAAGCTGTTTTGCATGGCTACCAATGCAATAAAACCTCGTGACGTCACAGCGTCAACAATTTTATCTACTAACAAAGTTCGAAGATGTTATCAAATGCATGTACATAAAGCAACTTTGTGAAGACTACAATCATATGAATGTACCTGGTATTAAAATTTGATAAAAAAATTATTTATTGCATGATATAAGATAAAAAAAATACATACCAGTTGTATCAGTTATATGAAAAATATTGTTTCATTGCAATAAATAAATCAAAAAATTAAAACACAATTATGTCGTTGGCAGCGGAAAAGTTGCATGTTACCTCGAGCCTACATGATCAGCTTCTCGATCGAAGGTGAAATTTTACTATAAAAGGATTACTTTTGTTTACTGTTTGTTTTCTTTTTGTCTAAGTGACTTTTTAATGATATAATGTTTCAAAGTTAACTAACACAATTATTCTAAACTATGTTATGTTGTAAATGAGTGCAAATTGCTACCATAAATACCACTAATGAATGCTTATTCCTTCAAAACGTCAAAACGTCAGGCGGGGGGTGGGGGGTGTGTGGATTTCAAAAGCTAGTTCAAGCGTACTTCCGGCAAAAGCGTTGACAATAGTCCCTGAAGCCTGCGTAAAGGACCAACCAGGAATATATGATCCCTAGATTTCGGCCCTCTTATAGGCCGACATAAGCTTTAGGGGAGCTAAATCATCAAGTTACAGATCAATGTTCAAATATCAAATGTTTAAGTGACATATCGTTACAGTGAAATAAGCATGCAATATAACTTTAAGGGTATTCTTCTCGTATCTAATATATACAGTGGTATTAGACACATGTGTTAAGACTTTTACAGTCATCTCTCACTACGATTTAATAAGATACATTTTTATTAAGGCAAAATTTCCAAACCAGAAATTGACAAGAAATTGACCTCAGGTCAATAAATCGTGATTTGAAATTGACCAGAATTTCTTTCGAGGTGAATTTCAGGTCAATACCTGAAATTCAGATTAGGAAATATTGCCTGTGTATACACAATATGATGTTTAGATATTTTGTTTTAAAAGTCTATCCGCCCAACCAACACCAGTATAAAGATATAATCTTTTTCAGAACCTTCACTAACGTTTGATATTGCCTGCCTGTGTTAGTTTTAGGCTTTTCCACTTCTGTCACAGCAATCCAAAAAACAAATCTTTTGAAATAAGACAGTATTTATTTTAAAAATGTTCTAATTGACAAAGGCCAATGTCAGTATAACAGAATTAGGGCAATAGCCTAATGCTATAGCATTTATTTCCACATACTAGCGTGCAAATAAAACTTTGGCAGACAGGGAAACAGAGAGAAGACGCCATAATACTCTTCGCCATAGGCGATTTTATACGCCAACGACACCACATCAAATCTGGTAGACTTCAAATCTCAGGTGTGATTTCAAAACCAGGTCCTTCAGGAAATGCAACATTCAAACATAGAGTACCAACGAGTTCAGACACTTCGTCTCACAACTGCCAGCATTGATTCTTGAACAATGCCCAAGGCTTGAGGACATTTAAACACATATACTCGTCTGTTGTCGCTTACATACTTAGAAAAATCTATCCTTCAATCATACTGCGATTGTCAGTAATTATTTTTTTCATTTCCAGATGTTCTTTCTCAATATATTATAAACACTCGTGCGAGTTTTATTGTCAATAAAATGCGTGGGCGTGTTTCAAAGACATCGCTTTTCAGATATATATAATAACAATACATATTCGTAATTGAAAACTAATACGTCGGTGGAAGAACAAAATCCAGTAAAGATCAATATAAGTAATTATTTGTCAATCAGCGTGTTGTTAAAAGTACATGTGTATAATAACCATGTTTACTTCTTGAGAAAGATAATTACAAATCATTATTTTCTGGTCTTTACCAAAGCAATGATAACGATTTATTGTATTGTGTTCGTATTTCTATCCGAATATCATCGGAGTTTACTGGATAGCTCTTTAAATTTGTGGTAACCAATACGCGACATATTCGGTTAAATTCGGTTATGACCTTTCCTATAATTCGTCGCTTTATAAATTATATGCAATTTTATTCTTAGTAACGTCAATGAATTTCTGGATATGGATTTAGGGATTTCAGTAAAAACGCGAAGATAACGAAAGCAAACCAACGACGAAATTTAACGGCTGCCACTCGTCGTGCTCGCAAACGCACGTGCACTTTTTATTGTCGGAGCAAAACATCGTAGCATCCACAATACAAAATGCAAAATCAGTTTGACAGACAGCTGGCAATCTATCAATTGACATGGAAATAAAAAACAAAAGGCTCGGCTGATGAAGTGTATAAAACACTGTCGATAAAATTGAACCTAATCTAACATTCTGTGGTATATACGCCCACCACGACTTTACGATAACACATACTAAATTATCTCATTTAAAAGTACACAAAACACACACACCAATTACTCTAAATATCAAAATTGTTTGTGATAGCGTGATGATATTAATGTCAGGAGTGGATAGGTTATATAGGTGGACTTAAATCGTATTTTTTGTACTTTTTAATGTGTTCAAAGGTGTAAACGCATGATTAATTTAGTAATTATTCATGAAAAATGGAGTTATTTTTAAACCAACCCATTTTCGTGGGGACTAAATTTCGTGTTTCCATGTATAAAGACCTTATAACGGCGATTGCTTCGCTATTACAACGCGAGAGAAACCTGTCTATTAAGATCATCCAAAGAAATATGGCCTTTAAACACAGGTCATGATTGGGTTTAAAGTTGCGATTTGATTCTACAAATAATTTATTGATTCTCAGAAAAGTATTGTTTTGGATTTGATCACAAATATTGTCGCTAACTGATTCTCAGCAAAATAAGGTCTGATAAACGTCTCTAAGATTGTGTTGAAATGGAACATTTTGATTCTTTAGAAAATGGTCTTATGAATCAGGTGGGCTTTATACAGAGATGGTCAATGAGATTGAAGACGGCGTTGGGAACAGGGGTGGTACTGGTAATGATATAAAATATAAACTTTATTTATTTTACATAGATTGAGAAACAAGTTACACAACTTACATGTATATAAATCACTCTTGATGGCCTGAATTTAAGCGCGCGAGGGGTCTTAGTGTGGGAGGAAACCGGAGTGCCCGGAGAAAACCCACGTGATCGGGCAAGTGACCCCTGACCTTTTCGCGTCCGTGCCGGGGATCGAACCCCGGCCGGCTAGATGAAAGGCGAGCGGCTTAACCACTACACCACCCGATCACCCTACTGGTAATGATGAAGGATGGTACTTATACTCATCATGATTTAATGATGATAGTCTTTATTTCCTCCAAACTGAAGATTATAATATCATTATATAATTATATTTATATAAATAAAAACAAAATATGCAAAATTAAATTATGAGAAAAAAAGAAAAGAAAAAAAATATATCTTTTGCAAAACAATTTGCACTCGTTATTAAACATGTAGTTGTAATTACAATTTTTCCATGATACACTGAATAAGATTATAATTTAATGACATTCAAATACTTGATGAATAAATAACTTTGTTGGTAATATACAGACACAATCTAGTAAAATAGTTATTGTAGAGAGAGAACATATTGTAAATATTTATAACACAGACAATTCTAAAATCTTCTAAATCTTTTTGCCGTAAACTGAATTCTAGTTTGCTTCCAAAGACTTTATAATATTTCATCTTCAGGTAATGAATGTATATATACTGAATGAAAGTTAAATCATGAATATTGGCTATATCCTTTGTTTTGTTTGTTTGTTTGATTAATTAACGTCCTATTAACAGCTATGGTCATGTAAGGACGGCCTCCCAGGTATGCTGTGTGTTGCGTGTATGTTGTGCGAGGTGCATGTTTTGGGAGACTGCGGTATATTCATGTTGTGTCTTCCTGTATAGTGGAACTATTGCCCTTTTTATAGTGCTATATCACTGAAGCATGCCGCCGAAGACACCAAGCAACACACCTCACCGGTCACATTATACTGACAACGGGCGAACCAGTCGTCTGACTCTTATTATGCTGAGCACTAGGCAGGAGCAGAAACTACCATTTTTATAGACTTTGGTGTGTCTCGGCCAGCGGACAGCACCCAGAGCCTTCCTCACAAGGGCGAACGCTCAACTCAAGGCCAAAAGTGAGGCGGTGCCAAGGGAGGCATTAGGAAAGATAAAGTCAGTTAGGAAGAAGAGAAAAGATAAGATCCTAAATTTAGTCGCCTTTTACGATCATGCAATAGGGGCAGCAGGTACAATTCTAACGCCCACCTGCAGGGCCTTAGCCATCCATAATTTATTCCTATAGTGGCTAGTAAGATCATAACTTAAAATTACATATTTGGTCAGATCCTGAAAAATCCTTCTACATTTATGATAAAGTTTTGTTGAATTTTCGTTTCTCATTTTTACAATTAGATTCATAATAAAACATATCTTGACTTAAGAACAGGGTATTTCTTAGATATCATCCATAAACAGTGTGATTTCAACTGGTAATGAATATTTCTAAATTTACAAAAATCCTGATCATTTGAAATACGTTCTCTGAAATAATTTTCTTGTTTTGTGGAGACAGACATTTTTACAATAGTTTTCCATTTTCTTTTATTAGGAAAAATACAGTTATCTATAAAATCATGTACATAACTATTCAAACTATACTTCTGAATAATTCTTAATAAGTCTGAACAAAAACTCTGCTGATGAGTTAAACTATTTTTATTTGTCCATAGGACAGATTCACAACTTTCTAAAAAATAACGATTTCTTTGTATTAATGATACATTCAATGGATGACCATCCAATAAGACTGCAGTACATATCAGTGCGAGTTCTTTTCTCAAATCCCTAATTAGATTTAATTACATAATGATGGGCTCTTTCTAATACAATGATCTCTGATCGGACCAACACCAAAGTTCACATCTATAAAGTGCTGAGGCATAAACTGTATGTTTGATTATTTTACATGACGTGATTGGATTTAAAGCCCTTAAGTGTTTAACATTTCGTATAAGTTTAATGGTATCACTTTTTATTTGGCAACTTGCTCTGGAAATACGGTTGAATGAATTCATCTTTGGATTCAATAGTACACCGACATGAGTAATTTCATCGACACATGGCAATGGATTGTCGTACAGAAATAACAAGTCATTTTGTAGCGGCACTTTCTTACTTTTATTATCATAAAATTTCATTATTTTCGTTTTTGAAGCAAAAAAACGAATCTCCATTTTTTACTGTAATTTTCAGATATACCTAACATGAATTTGAGATCATTGACCCTGTTAGAAATTAATGTTATATCGTCAGCCTGAGTAGGGACATTCACTGAAATTCCCATTACTACAAACCCTTACCACTTTCCTCTAATTGATCCAAAAGATCATTAATAAAAACTAGATACAATTTCGCTGACAAAGCACTTCCCTGTAAGATACCTCTTTGAACATTAATCCATCTTGACTTTTGTTTGTTAGCCATTATATAACTTTTTAACATTAGTATACTTACATTTTAGAATATCCCAGGTCTTTGATCTCAGACCTATTCGCATAACTTGTACAACAGACCAGCATGCAAAATAGTGTCAAAAGCTGTCAAGAAAAGCTACAGTCGGACGTTCCTTATTTTCCATATCATACTTGATGCACTCTTGTAAAGTAAATGAGGTGCATTCGCTACACAGATGTTTCTGATATGCTGTTTGATGCTTGTTTGGGAATTTCTCAGAGCTTAAAACTGGTTTAATTCTGTCAGTAATTAACATTTCGAATACCTAATCATAAACGAAGCATTGTATTTTGTTCGCATTGTTCAGGAACTCAATTCAACTCAGACTGACAGCTTTCAAATTATTGAAACTATTGAACTTTTGTTTAGATGGAGTTCAGTAACAATCGTGGGCGACTTCCAAATCACCGTTGTCTTTTTCTTCTTTCTTCTTTGTTTTATATATTGGTTTTGTTCATATTGTTTTACATTTTGCTGAAATAATCATTTTTTTAGAAATTGTAAATTAGGGATTATTAATGTCCAAAAAGATGAAAACAAGAACATTGATGAGGTATCGTTAGCAAACAAGCGATATGTTTAAATTGTTTTAAATGTTTATATTTAAATAATTAACAGTACCATTATACAATAAAAGGAGTCCCAAGACACCTCCCTGTGGTATCCACCGCATTTATACGACCTGTGTCAAAGTGTATGTTCTTTATCAAAACATCTTGTTGGAGCCCAGAAATTTAATTTTTGATAAAAAGAAACACGTTCAAACGCCATGAAAATGTTCCATAAAATAAGACAAAATTGGTTTCTTTTCTTATAATGAGCAACCATAAAACCATTTTTTGGAAAAAATTGGTTAAAAAATGAGACATTTTAAAAACAGCTTTGTCCAGAACTTTGCCAAAGCTAGACATATAGCGTGATTGGTCGATAATTTGGCCAATAGATGTCTATCTTGATCATGTTTCAATATACATACAGGAAGAAAAAATGTCCTTCTTCCAATTTCCAGGAAAAGATATTTTACAGACATACTGAATAAAAACCATGAAGATTTGTTTTATTATTTTCTACATGTATCTATAGACATAAAAAGATAATAATTATGATTAGTCTGAGGATTCGGCTATAAAACTGATATAAATGTACCCATCCCTAATACATGTATTATTTTATGGAAGCTATGGACTGCTTTTCACCATTTTATCTGTTTTTATACCATAACCGAGTTTGATATATCACTTCCTAATCTGATGATAGTGTCTATTTAATCGTATTTTGTGAAAAAAAAAACGTTCATAAGGATTTAACGACTCCGTATAAAAAACCTATGGGGTTCATATGAGAACACACGTCGCAACGTAAACATATCTTGAAAACAAGGTTATCTCGTACAATTATGAATTAAAAATTTCATAGATGTAGTCTACCATCATTCCAAACTTTTAGTGTTAAAATTCGTACCAATATTGATAATAAATCTCATAGAATTACACTCGTGATCATTTCCGCCTGTAAAAACAGGCATAAAAATCTCGCTATACATTTTACATCTACATGTAATTTCCCAACCCACACATTAAACTTTGAAACTGATTCACCCTAAAAACACACCCAGTACGCTCCAAATCATGCACCTCTCTATGAAATATTATGCCCAAAAGGGGATTTCCAGAAATCTATTTTTAGTTTCGTTTTGCAGTAGACTGGTACACTGGCCTACCCATTAAGGTTCATGTAAGGGCTTTACCGTGATATTTTGCAAGCCTAAAACTCATTACTGTGCTGCAATTGAACAGAATTAATTTCATTAATTGTTGGTATATACCCTGGCTAACTGTCAGTCTTACTGTTGATATGCAATGTTATGTTTGTTGTAAATGCAAATGGCTGCTTTAAATGGCGGATCACAAATATAGCATGTAAGAAGACATTTTAATTGATACAAGTGCTCTTATATACAATATAAGGTACTCTGAACATGACAAGAAGACTATTTACGAAAAAAATAGTTAAAATGTGGACTTTGAGGCTTTTTCCGGAAATTTGCATTTTTCGCCCCAAACAGATCGGTTGAACATTTTTTTTCCGTGAAGAGTCTTCTTGTCATGTTCAGAGTACCTTATGGTGTCTATAAGAACATTTGTATCAATTGAGATGGCTTCATATATGCGATATTTGTGATCCGCCATTTATAGCAGCCATTTGCATTTACTACAATAGGCTCCTGCGCTATTCGCTGGTGCGATTTTGCCAAACAAACTGTTGGAGTACCTGGCATAGTCACTACTGAACACGATAGCATGCTTATTTGGTGCCATCAATGCAATTCACACGAGCTCTGTCTTCTCCAGAAATATACATTTTTCTCTTATTTTACTGAAATTTACAAGCAGCTTCACAAATTACATATCCACAGTAAGACTGACAGTTAGCACTGGTTCAAACCATCAATTAATGAAATTAGTTTTGTTCAATTGCAGCACAGTAATGACTTATAGGCTTGCAAACTATCACTGGTTAAAGCCTTTACATGAACCTTAAGCTGCTATGCGAAACAATATGGGCGGACTGGTGTATCAGGTTATGTTGTTATGACATAGCATGTAAGTATATTGATACCGAGATTTGATCAAGATACTAAAATGTCTTAAGAGCGAGCTCCAATATACTGTAGCAACTGTAATTAATTATCAGATCCTTATGCACTATTTTCTCGGATATAATCAAGAGAGTGAACAGCAGTAAATATCGGAGTACGCCAAGGTTCTCTTCTTGATTCACCTAAGTGGATGTACATGTTCAAACGCATGTGCATCTCATTTGCTGACACACTACGTTATTTAATAGACAAATAGACAATAATGATCAATGGAACTTAAGCAAAATTTATTAAAGGTGAATCATTTTAAAGAATTTTTTATAAACAAAGTCTAAATTCTTCATGTGTCCAATCCCTTACTGTGGTCAATAATTTATACATGTACGTGTCTGTTATCAAATTATTCATGAAAAGATCGTGATCAAGATATACATTTCAGAACGTTTTGTTTATACAATCAATGATCTAGAGGTTCGACTGTCGCTGTTTGGCGAGCAATGCAGCAGAGAATATGTTTACGAATCCAATTCCTTCTGTTGTGAGCCTTTGTTGATTTATTATTTGTTTTCGCACTTAGGACGCTGTCGTTAGGTAATGTGTTCGTAGACTTCTTCTTTTCTTTCTGAAATAGAGAAACACTTTTTAGGTAAGTTAGTTGATATTTTCTGCCCATTTCTGTTTTTCGTGTGTATTTCTTTAGGTAAACAAAATAGAATGAATCACTTCGAATTTTGATTACCGATAGTAATGTACTAATATACTGACACTGAGATTGTTTTATCATATGACGTTAAACACAGTTTGCGAAGCGGACACCATATTGGCTGGATAATTAATATTAATATTTCTTCTGTCTTACGCCGACTTAAAAATAACAGAGATATGACTCTACCTTGGCGTACACCGTATTGACATTTAAAACAGATATTTGACCACTTACTGTAGTTGAGCTAAAATATTCTCTTGAGTTAAATGTACTCACTCCAAAAATTCTGTCAAAATAGCGCTTGAAAACATTTTTCTGTGCTTTCCCGCCGTCTTCATTCACAATCATAGCCACAAGAGGCTGGCCATCATTTTTGTTATCTGAAGCAGAAAGAGTTAGCGTGTTAGAAATAGTATTGATCACTTTACGATGATACATTTGTATATTAACCTGTAAAAATGAGTTTCGTGATTGTTAAAAAGTGCGCAGAATGTAAATTACAAATATTTATTTAGAACGAAATCCTGAACATGATTTTGAACGAAATTAAAAAAACGAAAGACGATAAATTAAGTTACCTCTAAAACATATATAAATGTAAAGCAAAATTAGTACACGTACCTCTATCAGATTGATTTGTGCTTGTCATTTCTACTTCCGATTGGTCCATTATTCTGGCCATTATTTCGTCAGTGGGAGAAGTTTGCCCATGGCGAAGTGCTGAAACAGATCTGCCAATAGTAACATCAACAATATTGCCCAGATCCGTGTCATTTTCACTCATCGCTTCCTCCATCTTGTAGTGTGTTGGAGACGTTTGACCTTGTCTAAGAGCGGCTATGGACCGCTGGATAGTTAACCTAGCCAGGTCTTCAGCAGCCTGGTCCATCATTTCATCTGTTTCGGCCTTTCCTGTCATCTTATCGTCCTCTTTCAATTGATTTTTATCCATAATCTAGAATACCACAACCAAAGACTGGAATAAGTTTGTTATCAAAATTCAAGATAATCGTATACATAGTCATGTAACAATTAAGGCTACTATTAGTGATCGAACTCGCGACCATTAGTGCTCTTGTCAGTAGTGTATCAACACGAATTCCTACTACATCTTTTGTAAGACGAAGTTAATTATATAGAGGGTGATCTATACCAAGAAGCAGGGATCAAATTGCTGAAGCTTCAGTTGATAAGTTTTAAATGCTCAATAAAGTATAAGAAAATGTAATAAAAATAACTCATTGCGCACTGGACTAACATTGAAGCCATCGACTTTTCGAAATTCTTAATTTGCCAGCTCAGGGCGACTTTCTTAGTATGAAAATATTAAGAATCCCCATATGAAATATGTTGTAATTATTTGGTTATGCCCCGTAATTTTACTGGACTATATTGATGTCGTTCGAATCGCAGCATAGGTTATCAAGTCTGACTCATCTAAATGAAAGGCGCCTGCGCTCGGTGATGGTGACAAACAAGTTGGATTTAAAACATACCGTCTTGGATATTTACAGAGTATATTAACATATAAGATACACATTCAGTACTTACCTGTAGTTCATACAAAACATGAAACATGCGAGTAGCAATTGATAATTAAAGATTAATGTAAAATCCCAAATCGTTTTTCGCAGAGAAGTTTGACCAAGTCTGTTTGTTGTCATGAACAAAGAACAATAGATGGAAAATCTCGCGAGATGTAAAGCATTTGTGACGTCATAGAGTTTGTGACGTCATCCGATTGTGAATTGTCAAAACGTGGTCGTGTGCCTTGGTGGGTGTTGAAACATGTTGTTTCCATTTTCCAGTTGCCAGTTAGTTTGCTTTTGTGATATCTGGCAAATAATTACGTTAAGTCTATGATTAGTATATACATGTACAACGTATAAGCGCATGTGCTATTGTGGATTTCGTATAAAGCTATTTTATGAAGTAAACAAATGTTTTTGTTTGCTCGTCAATATATACATGTAAAGTGGTGAAATGTGTGTGTTGGGCGTCTTGGGCAGCATATACTTCAGTAAGATAACACTATAAACAGAAAAAGAGTTCCACTATCACAAGGAGACACAACATTAATATGGAGCAGCCTCCCAAAATATTGTAATCATGGAAGGCCGTCCTTAAATAACCCTGGCTGCCAATATATACATGTAGGTCATAAACCGTCTGAACCAAACCAAGTCCGTTTTGTATTGTTCAAACCTTTATTAATTACAATATGTATTTAAAGTTTATTTTTTTATCAACATTATATGTCGATCGGTTAATTATCCATGTTTTGCATATGGTTATCTGTTTTAATCAACATACAATGTAAATGATAAAAAGTGTTACAGAGCAGGCGTTGTATGTGTTGTTTACATACCAATCTGTTGTGGTAATCACTTTTCAGCTTATAAGTAGTTATAGGCCTAATTGTTACTAAAGATGACGTGATTTGTTTTCAGTATATAAAGAATGTACATATACATTTTGTGGCTGGAATGTTAAAGTCAATTTCTTTTGCAACGCGTTGCAAAATCACAGTATGTGATTCGTTTAATAATAGTAGTTATGAATGGAAAATGTTTAAGATGTTTCGTCTTGCTAAACGTTTGAGGCGAGGACTGTCATCTTGTGCTGAATTCCGCACCAAATATTGACCATAAATTTCATAAAATTGGACTCTTGATTATCTCCGCCTGTCATTAACAGGCATGAAGCATAAAAATAATCTTTACACATTTAACATCTACAGGAATTGCCCAACTCACACATTAAACATTTGAAACTGATGAACCCGGAATACCCAATCAGCTGGCTCCAAAACATTCACCTCTCTATGAAATCTTATGCCCAAAAGGGGATTTCCAGAAATCTATATTTAGTTTTGTTTTGCGGTAGCCTGGTACCCTGACCTACCCATAAAGCTGCTATGCGGAACATTATGGGCGGGCTGGTGTATCAGGTTAGTTTATTATGACATAGCATGCAAGTATGGTTTTACCGAGATTTGATCAAGACCCCTAAAATGTCTTAAGAGCAAGCTCCACTGTAATTAGTTATCAGATCCTTATGCGCTATTTTCTCGGATTTAAAGAGTGTTGTCTAAGAAAGAAAACACTCTCTTTATCGGAGTACGCCAAGGTTCTGTTCTTGATTCACCTAAGTGGAGATGTACATGTACAAGTGCGTCTCATTTGCTGACACACTGCATTATTTAATAGACAAATAGACAATAGTGATCAATGGAACTGAAAGCAAAATTTATTTAAAATTTTTAATTTATTTAAAATTTCTTAAAAATAAAGTCTATATGCTCCATGTGTCCAATCGCTTGCTGTAGTCGATCATTTATACATGTACGTGTCTGTTATCAAATTATTCATGAAAACGATCGCGATCAAGTTCCTACATTTCTGAACGTTTTGTGTTCCAATCAATGATCTAGAGGTTCCACTGTTGCTGTCTGTCGAACAAGGCAGCACAGGATATGTTTACGAATCCAATTCCTTCTGTTGTGAGTCTTTGTTGATTTATTATTTGTTTTCGCACTTAGGACGCTGTCGTTAGGTAATGTGTTCGTAGACTTCTTTTTTCTTTCTGAAAAATAGAGAAACACTTTTCAGGTAAGTTAGTTGATATTTTCTGCCCATTTTCTGTTTTTCGTGTGTATTTCTTTAGGTAAACAAAATAGAATGAAGCACTTCGAATTTTGATTACCGATAGTAATGTATTAATATACTGACACTGAGATTGTTTTATCATATGACGTTAAACACAGTTTGCGAAGCGGACACCATATTGGCTGGATAATTGATATTAATATTTCTTCTGTCTTACGCCGACTTAAAAATAACAGAGATATGACTCCACCTTGGCGTACACCGTATTGGGATTTAAAACAGATATTTGACCACTTACTGTAGTAGAGCTAAAATATTCTTTTGAGTTAAATGTACTCACTCTCACTCATTCTGTCAAATAGCGCTTGAAAAAGTTTTTCTGTGTTTTCCCGCCGTCTCCATTCACAATCGTAGCCACAAGAGGCTGGGCATCATTTTTGTTATCTGAAGCAGAAAAAGTTAGCGTGTTAGAAACTGGATTGATCACTTTACGATGATACATTTGAATATTAACCTGTAAAAATGAGTTTCGTGATTGTTAAAAAGTGCGCAAAATGTAAATTACACATATCTATTTAGAACAAAATCCTACATAATCAAATCATGTTATTTGAGTAATTATCAACGTCATATTTCTGCACGAAATTTAAAAACGAAAGACGATAAAATAAAGTTACCCCTAAAACATATATAATGGTACAGCAAAATTAGTACACGTACCTCTATCAGATTGATTTGTGTTTGTCATTTCTACTTCCGATTGGTCCAACATTTTGGCTATTATTTCGTCAGTGGGAGAAGTTTGCCCTTGGCGAAGTGCTGAAACAGATCTGCCAATAGTAACATCTACAATATTGCCCAGATCCGTGTCATTTTCACTCATCGCTTCCTCCATCTTGTAGTGTGTTGGAGACGTTTGACCATGTTTAAGAGCCGCTATGGACCGCTGGATAGTTAACCTAGCCAGGTCTTCAGCAGCCTGATCCATCATTTCATCTGTTTCGGCCTTTTCTGTCATCTTATCGTCCTCTTTCAATTGATTTTTATCCATAATCTACAATACCACCACAAACGACTGGAATAAGTTTTTCATAGTCCAGTAATAGTTACAGCTACTATTTGTGATCGAACTCGCGACCATTGGTGCTCTTGTCAGTAGTGTATTAACACGAATTCCTACTACATCTTTTATAAGGCCAAGCTAATCGTATAGAGGGTGATATATACCTAAAATGGAAGAAGTCAGGATCAAATTGCTGAAGCTTCAGTTGATAAGTTTGAAATGCTCAATAATTAGAAAGCACACTATTACTTCTAGTTCAGAAAAGTATAAGAAAATGTAATAAAAATAACTCATTGCGGACTGGTCTAACATTGGAGCCATCGACTTTTCGAAATTCTTAATTTGCCAGCTCAGGGCGACTTTCTTATTATGAAAATATTAAGAATCCCCATATGAAATATGTTGTAATTATTTGGTTATGCCCCGTAATTTTACTGGACTATATTCATGTCGTTCGAATTGCAGCATAGGTTATCAAGTCTGACTCATCTAAATGAAAGGCGCCTGCGCTCGGTAATGGTAACAAACAAGTTGGATTTAAAACATACCGTCTTGGATATATACAGAGTATATTAACATATAAGATACACATTCAGTACTTACCTGAAGTTCATACAAAACATGAAACATGCGAGTAGCAATTGATAATTAAAGATTAATGTAAAATCCGAATTCGTTTTTCTCAGAGAAGTTTGACCAAGTCTGTTTGTTGCCATGAACAAAGAACAATAGATGGAAAATCTCGCGAGATGTAAAGCATTTGTGACGTTATAGAGTTTGTGACGTCATCCAATTGTGAATTGTCAAAACGTGGTCGTGCGCCTTGGTGGGTGTTGAAACATGTTGTTTCCATTTTCCAGTTGCCAGTTAGTTTGCTTTTGTGATATCTGGCAAATAATTACGTAAAGTCTATGATTAGTATATACATGTACAACGTATAAGCGCATGTGCTATTGTGGATTTCGTATAAAGCTATTTTATGAAGTAAACAAATGTTTTTGTTTGCTCGTCAGTATATACGTGTAAAGTGGTGAAATGTGTGTGTTGGGTGTCTTGGGCAGCATATACTTCAGTAAGATAACACTATAAACAGAACAAGAGTTCCACTATCACAAGGAGACACAACATTAATATGGAGCAGCCTCCCAAAATATTGTAAACATGGAAGGCCGTCCTTAAATAACCCTGGCTGCCAATATATACATGTAGGACATAAACCGTCTGAACCAAACCAAGTCCGTTTTGTATTGTTCAAACCTTTATTAATTACCAATATGTATTTAAAGTTTATTTTTTATCAACATTATATGTCGATCGGTTAATTATCCATGTTTTGCATATGGTTATCTGTTTTAATCAACATACAATGTAAATGATAAAAAGTGTTACAGAGCAGGCGTTGTATGTGTTGTTTACATACCAATCTGTTGTGGTAATCACTTTTCAGCTTATAAGTAGTTATAGGCCTAATTGTTACTAAAGATGACGTGATTTGTTTTCAGTATATAAAGAATGTACATATACATTTTGTGGCTGGAATGTTAAAGTAAATTTCTTTTGCAACGCGTTGCAAAATTACAGTATGTGATTCGTTTAATAATAGTAGTTATGAATGGAAAATGTTTAAGATGTTTCGTCTTGCTAAACTTTTGAGGCGAGGACTGTCATCTTGTGCTGAATTCCGCACCAAATATTGACCATAAATTTCATAAAATTGGACTCTTGATTATCTCCGCCTGTCATTAACAGGCATGAAGCATAAAAATAATCTTTACACATTTAACATCTACAGGAATTGCCCAACTCACACATTAAACATTTGAAACTGATGAACCCGGAATACCCAATCAGCTGGCTCCAAAACATTCACCTCTCTATGAAATCTTATGCCCAAAAGGGGATTTCCAGAAATCTATATTTAGTTTTGTTTTGCGGTAGCCTGGTACCCTGACCTACCCATAAAGCTGCTATGCGGAACATTATGGGCGGGCTGGTGTATCAGGTTAGGTTGGTTCTGTGGTCTCCTATAACATAGCATGTAAGTGTGGTTTTACCGAGATTTGATCAAGACCCCTAAAATGTCTTAAGAGCGAGCTCCAATACTGTAATTAGTTATCAGATCCTTATGCGCTATTTTCTCGGATTTAAAGAGTGTTGTCTAAGAAAGAAAACACTCTCTTTATCGGAGTACGCCAAGGTTCTGTTCTTGATTCACCTAAGTGGAGATGTACATGTACACAAGTGCGTCTCATTTGCTGACACACTGCATTATTTAATAGACAAATAGACAATAATGATCAATGGAACTGAAAGCAAAATTTATTAAAAGAAGCAAAATTTATTTAAAATTTCTTAAAAATAAAGTCTATATGCTCCATGTGTCCAATCGCTTGCTGTAGTCGATCATTTATACATGTACGTGTCTGTTATCAAATTATTCATGAAAACGATCGCGATCAAGTTCCTACATTTCTGAACGTTTTGTGTTCCAATCAATGATCTAGAGGTTCCACTGTTGCTGTCTGTCGAACAAGGCAGCACAGGATATGTTTACGAATCCAATTCCTTCTGTTGTGAGTCTTTGTTGATTTATTATTTGTTTTCGCACTTAGGACGCTGTCGTTAGGTAATGTGTTCGTAGACTTTCTTCTTTTCTTTCTGAAATAGAGAAACACTTTTCAGGTAAGTTAGTTGATATTTTCTGCCCATTTCTGTTTTTCGTGTGTATTTCTTTAGGTAAACAAAATAGAATGAAGCACTTCGAATTTTGATTACCGATAGTAATGTATTAATATACTGACACTGAGATTGTATTATCATATGACGTTAAACACAGTTTGCGAAGCGGACACCATATTGGCTGGATAATTAATATTAATATTTCTTCTGTCTTACGCCGACTTAAAAATAACAGAGATATGACTCCACCTTGGCGTACACCGTATTGAGATTTAAAACAGATATTTGACCACTTACTGTAGTAGAGCTAAAATATTCTTTTGAGTTAAATGTACTCACTCTTAAAATTCTGTCAAAATAGCGCTTGAAAAAGTTTTTCTGTGTTTTCCCGCCGTCTCCATTCACAATTGTAGCCACAAGAGGCTGGGCATCATTTTTGTTATCTGAAGCAGAAAGAGTTAGCGTGTTAGAAATTGTATTGATCACTTTACGATGATACATTTGAATATTAACCTGTAAAAATGAGTTTAGTGATTGTTAAAAAGTGCGCCAAATGTAAATTACACATATATATTTAGAACAAAATCCTACATAATCAAATCATGTTATTTGAGTAATTATCAGTCATATTTCTGCACGAAATTTAAAAACGAAAGACGATAAAATAAAGTTACCCCTAAAAACATATATAATGGTACAGCAAAATTAGTACACGTACCTCTATCAGATTGATTTGTGTTTGTCATTTCTACTTCCGATTGGTACATCATTTTGGCCATTATTTCGTCAGTGGGAGAAGTTTGCCCTTGGCGAAGTGCTGAAACAGATCTGCCAATAGTAACATCTACAATATTGCCCAGATCCGTGTCATTTTCACTCATCGCTTCCTCCATCTTGTAGTGTGTTGGAGACGTTTGACCATGTTTAAGAGCCGCTATGGACCGCTGGATAGTTAACCTAGCCAGGTCTTCAGCAGCCTGGTCCATCATTTCATCTGTTTCGGCCTTTTCTGTCATCTTATCGTCCTCTTTCAATTGATTTGTATTCATAATCTACAATACCACCACAAACGACTGGAATAAGTTTGTCATAGTCCAGTAATAGTTAAAGCTACTATTTGTGATCGAACTCGCGACCATTGGTGCTCTTGTCAGTAGTGTATTAACACGAATTCCTACTACATCTTTTATAAGGCCAAGCTAATCGTATAGAGGGTGATATATACCTAAAATGGAAGAAGTCAGGATCAAATTGCTGAAGCTTCAGTTGATAAGTTTGAAATGCTCAATAATTAGAAAGCACACTATTACTTCTAGTTCAGAAAAGTATAAGAAAATGTAATAAAAATAACTCATTGCGGACTGGTCTAACATTGGAGCCATCGACTTTTCGAAATTCTTAATTTGCCAGCTCAGGGCGACTTTCTTATTATGAAAATATTAAGAATCCCCATATGAAGTATGTTGTAATTATTTGGTTATGCCCCGTAATTTTACTGGACTATATTCATGTCGTTCGAATTGCAGCATAGGTTATCAAGTCTGACTCATCTAAATGAAAGGCGCCTGCGCTCGGTAATGGTAACAAACAAGTTGGATTTAAAACATACCGTCTTGGATATTTACAGAGTATATTAACATATAAGATACACATTCAGTACTTACCTGAAGTTCATACAAAACATGAAACATGCGAGTAGCAATTGATAATTAAAGATTAATGTAAAATCCGAATTCGTTTTTCTCAGAGAAGTTTGACCAAGTCTGTTTGTTGCCATGAACAAAGAACAATAGATGGAAAATCTCGCGAGATGTAAAGCATTTGTGACGTTATAGAGTTTGTGACGTCATCCAATTGTGAATTGTCAAAACGTGGTCGTGCGCCTTGGTGGGTGTTGAAACATGTTGTTTCCATTTTCCAGTTGCCAGTTAGTTTGCTTTTGTGATATCTGGCAAATAATTACGTAAAGTCTATGATTAGTATATACATGTACAACGTATAAGCGCATGTGCTATTGTGGATTTCGTATAGAGCTATTTTATGAAGTAAACAAATGTTTTTGTTTGCTCGTCAGTATATACGTGTAAAGTGGTGAAATGTGTGTGTTGGGTGTCTTGGGCAGCATATACTTCAGTAAGATAACACTATAAACAGAACAAGAGTTCCACTATCACAAGGAGACACAACATTAATATGGAGCAGCCTCCCAAAATATTGTAAACATGGAAGGCCGTCCTTAAATAACCCTGGCTGCCAATATATACATGTAGGACATAAACCGTCTGAACCAAACCAAGTCCGTTTTGTATTGTTCAAACCTTTATTAATTACAATATGTATTTAAAGTTTATTTTTTTATCAACATTATATGTCGATCGGTTAATTATCCATGTTTTGCATATGGTTATCTGTTTTAATCAACATACAATGTAAATGATAAAAAGTGTTACAGAGCAGGCGTTGTATGTGTTGTTTACATACCAATCTGTTGTGGTAATCACTTTTCAGCTTATAAGTAGTTATAGGCCTAATTGTTACTAAAGATGACGTGATTTGTTTTCAGTATATAAAGAATGTACATATACATTTTGTGGCTGGAATGTTAAAGTAAATTTCTTTTGCAACGCGTTGCAAAATCACAGTATGTGATTCGTTTAATAATAGTAGTTATGAATGGAAAATGTTTAAGATGTTTCGTCTTGCTAAACGTTTGAGGCGAGGACTGTCATCTTGTGCTGAATTCCGCACCAAATATTGACCATAAATTTCATAAAATTGGACTCTTGATTATCTCCGCCTGTCATTAACAGGCATGAAGCATAAAAATAATCTTTACACATTTAACATTCACAGGAATTGCCCAACTCACACATTAAACATTTGAAACTGATGAACCCGGAATACCCAATCAGCTGGCTCCAAAACATTCACCTCTCTATGAAATCTTATGCCCAAAAGGGGATTTCCAGAAATCTATATTTAGTTTTGTTTTGCGGTAGCCTTGTACCCTGACCTACCCATAAAGCTGCTATGCGGAACATTATGGGCGGGCTGGTGTATCAGGTTAGGTTGGTTCTGTGGTCTCCTATAACATAGCATGCAAGTATGGTTTTACCGAGATTTGATCAAGACCCCTAAAATGTCTTAAGAGCAAGCTCCACTGTAATTAGTTATCAGATCCTTATGCGCTATTTTCTCGGATTTAAAGAGTGTTGTCTAAGAAAGAAAACACTCTCTTTATCGGAGTACGCCAAGGTTCTGTTCTTGATTCACCTAAGTGGAGATGTACATGTACAACAAGTGCGTCTCATTTGCTGACACACTGCATTATTTAATAGACAAATAGACAATAGTGATCAATGGAACTGAAAGCAAAATTTATTTAAAATTTCTTAAAAATAAAGTCTATATGCTCCATGTGTCCAATCGCTTGCTGTAGTCGATCATTTATACATGTACGTGTCTGTTATCAAATTATTCATGAAAACGATCGCGATCAAGTTCCTACATTTCTGAACGTTTTGTGTTCCAATCAATGATCTAGAGGTTCCACTGTTGCTGTCTGTCGAACAAGGCAGCACAGGATATGTTTACGAATCCAATTCCTTCTGTTGTGAGTCTTTGTTGATTTATTATTTGTTTTCGCACTTAGGACGCTGTCGTTAGGTAATGTGTTCGTAGACTTCTTCTTTTCTTTCTGAAATAGAGAAACACTTTTCAGGTAAGTTAGTTGATATTTTCTGCCCATTTCTGTTTTTCGTGTGTATTTCTTTAGGTAAACAAAATAGAATGAAGCACTTCGAATTTTGATTACCGATAGTAATATATTAATATACTGACACTGAGATTGTTTTATCATATGACGTTAAACACAGTTTGCGAAGCGGACACCATATTGGCTGGATAATTAATATTAATATTTCTTCTGTCTTACGCCGACTTAAAAATAACAGAGATATGACTCCACCTTGGCGTACACCGTCTTGAGATTTAAAACAGATATTTGACCACTTACTGTAGTAGAGCTAAAATATTCTTTTGAGTTAAATGTACTCACTCTTAAAATTCTGTCAAAGTAGCGCTTGAAAAAGTTTTTCTGTGTTTTCCCGCCGTCTCCATTCACAATTGTAGCCACAAGAGGCTGGGCATCATTTTTGTTATCTGAAGCAGAAAGAGTTAGCGTGTTAGAAACTGGATTGATCACTTTACGATGATACATTTGTATATTAATCTGTAAAAATGAGTTTCGTGATTGTTAAAAAGTGCGCCAAATGTAAATTACACATATATATTTAGAACAAAATCCTACATAATCAAATCATGTTATTTGAGTAATTATCAACGTCATATTTCTGCACGAAATTTAAAAACGAAAGACGATAAAATAAAGTTACCCCTAAAACATCTATAATGGTACAGCAAAATTAGTACACGTACCTCTATCAGATTGATTTGTGTTTGTCATTTCTACTTCCGATTGGTACATCATTTTGGCCATTATTTCGTCAGTGGGAGAAGTTTGCCCTTGGCGAAGTGCTGAAACAGATCTGCCAATAGTAACATCTACAATATTGCCCAGATCCGTGTCATTTTCACTCATCGCTTCCTCCATCTTGTAGTGTGTTGGAGACGTTTGACCATGTTTAAGAGCCGCTATGGACCGCTGGATAGTTAACCTAGCCAGGTCTTCAGCAGCCTGATCCATCATTTCATCTGTTTCGGCCTTTTCTGTCATCTTATCGTCCTCTTTCAATTGATTTGTATTCATAATCTACAATACCACCACAAACGACTGGAATAAGTTTGTCATAGTCCAGTAATAGTTAAAGCTACTATTTGTGATCGAACTCGCGACCATTGGTGCTCTTGTCAGTAGTGTATTAACACGAATTCCTACTACATCTTTTATAAGGCCAAGCTAATCGTATAGAGGGTGATATATACCTAAAATGGAAGAAGTCAGGATCAAATTGCTGAAGCTTCAGTTGATAAGTTTGAAATGCTCAATAATTAGAAAGCACACTATTACTTCTAGTTCAGAAAAGTATAAGAAAATGTAATAAAAATAACTCATTGCGGACTGGTCTAACATTGGAGCCATCGACTTTTCGAAATTCTTAATTTGCCAGCTCAGGGCGACTTTCTTATTATGAAAATATTAAGAATCCCCATATGAAATATGTTGTAATTATTTGGTTATGCCCCGTAATTTTACTGGACTATATTCATGTCGTTCGAATTGCAGCATAGGTTATCAAGTCTGACTCATCTAAATGAAAGGCGCCTGCGCTCGGTAATGGTAACAAACAAGTTGGATTTAAAACATACCGTCTTGGATATATACAGAGTATATTAACATATAAGATACACATTCAGTACTTACCTGAAGTTCATAAAAAACATGAAACATGCGAGTAGCAATTGATAATTAAAGATTAATGTAAAATCCGAATTCGTTTTTCTCAGAGAAGTTTGACCAAGTCTGTTTGTTGCCATGAACAAAGAACAATAGATGGAAAATCTCGCGAGATGTAAAGCATTTGTGACGTTATAGAGTTTGTGACGTCATCCAATTGTGAATTGTCAAAACGTGGTCGTGCGCCTTGGTGGGTGTTGAAACATGTTGTTTCCATTTTCCAGTTGCCAGTTAGTTTGCTTTTGTGATATCTGGCAAATAATTACGTTAAGTCTATGATTAGTATATACATGTACAACGTATAAGCGCATGTGCTATTGTGGATTTCGTATAGAGCTATTTTATGAAGTAAACAAATGTTTTTGTTTGCTCGTCAGTATATACGTGTAAAGTGGTGAAATGTGTGTGTTGGGTGTCTTGGGCAGCATATACTTCAGTAAGATAACACTATAAACAGAACAAGAGTTCCACTATCACAAGGAGACACAACATTAATATGGAGCAGCCTCCCAAAATATTGTAAACATGGAAGGCCGTCCTTAAATAACCCTGGCTGCCAATATATACATGTAGGACATAAACCGTCTGAACCAAACCAAGTCCGTTTTGTATTGTTCAAACCTTTATTAATTACAATATGTATTTAAAGTTTATTTTTTTATCAACATTATATGTCGATCGGTTAATTATCCATGTTTTGCATATGGTTATCTGTTTTAATCAACATACAATGTAAATGATAAAAAGTGTTACAGAGCAGGCGTTGTATGTGTTGTTTACATACCAATCTGTTGTGGTAATCACTTTTCAGCTTATAAGTAGTTATAGGCCTAATTGTTACTAAAGATGACGTGATTTGTTTTCAGTATATAAAGAATGTACATATACATTTTGTGGCTGGAATGTTAAAGTAAATTTCTTTTGCAACGCGTTGCAAAATTACAGTATGTGATTCGTTTAATAATAGTAGTTATGAATGGAAAATGTTTAAGATGTTTCGTCTTGCTAAACTTTTGAGGCGAGGACTGTCATCTTGTGCTGAATTCCGCACCAAATATTGACCATAAATTTCATAAAATTGGACTCTTGATTATCTCCGCCTGTCATTAACAGGCATGAAGCATAAAAATAATCTTTACACATTTAACATCTACAGGAATTGCCCAACTCACACATTAAACATTTGAAACTGATGAACCCGGAATACCCAATCAGCTGGCTCCAAAACATTCACCTCTCTATGAAATCTTATGCCCAAAAGGGGATTTCCAGAAATCTATATTTAGTTTTGTTTTGCGGTAGCCTGGTACCCTGACCTACCCATAAAGCTGCTATGCGGAACATTATGGGCGGGCTGGTGTATCAGGTTAGGTTGGTTCTGTGGTCTCCTATAACATAGCATGTAAGTGTGGTTTTACCGAGATTTGATCAAGACCCCTAAAATGTCTTAAGAGCAAGCTCCACTGTAATTAGTTATCAGATCCTTATGCGCTATTTTCTCGGATTTAAAGAGTGTTGTCTAAGAAAGAAAACACTCTCTTTATCGGAGTACGCCAAGGTTCTGTTCTTGATTCACCTAAGTGGAGATGTACATGTACAAGTGCGTCTCATTTGCTGACACACTGCATTATTTAATAGACAAATAGACAATAGTGATCAATGGAACTGAAAGCAAAATTTATTTAAAATTTCTTAAAAATAAAGTCTATATGCTCCATGTGTCCAATCGCTTGCTGTAGTCGATCATTTATACATGTACGTGTCTGTTATCAAATTATTCATGAAAACGATCGCGATCAAGTTCCTACATTTCTGAACGTTTTGTGTTCCAATCAATGATCTAGAGGTTCCACTGTTGCTGTCTGTCGAACAAGGCAGCACAGGATATGTTTACGAATCCAATTCCTTCTGTTGTGAGTCTTTGTTGATTTATTATTTGTTTTCGCACTTAGGACGCTGTCGTTAGGTAATGTGTTCGTAGACTTCTTTTTTTCTTTCTGAAATAGAGAAACACTTTTCAGGTAAGTTAGTTGATATTTTCTACCCATTTCTGTTTTTCGTGTGTATTTCTTTAGGTAAACAAAATAGAATGAAGCACTTCGAATTTTGATTACTGATAGTAATATATTAATATACTGACACTGAGATTGTTTTATCATATGACGTTAAACACAGTTTGCGAAGCGGACACCATATTGGCTGGATAATTAATATTAATATTTCTTCTGTCTTACGCCGACTTAAAAATAACAGAGATATGACTCCACCTTGGCGTACACCGTATTGAGATTTAAAACAGATATTTGACCACTTACTGTAGTAGAGCTAAAATATTCTTTTGAGTTAAATGTACTCACTCTTAAAATTCTGTCAAAATAGCGCTTGAAAAAGTTTTTCTGTGTTTTCCCGCCGTCTCCATTCACAATTGTAGCCACAAGAGGCTGGGCATCATTTTTGTTATCTGAAGCAGAAAGAGTCAGCGTGTTAGAAATTGTATTGATCACTTTACGATGATACATTTGTATATTAACCTGTAAAAATGAGTTTCGTGATTGTTAAAAAGTGCGCAAAATGTAAATTACACATATCTATTTAGAACAAAATCCTAAATAATCAAATCATGTTATTTGAGTAATTATCAGTCATATTTCTGCACGAAATTTAAAAACGAAAGACGATAAAATAAAGTTACCCCTAAAACATATATAATGGTACATCAAAGTTAGTACACGTACCTCTATCAGATTGATTTGTGTTTGTCATTTCTACTTCCGATTGGTCCAACATTTTGGCTATTATTTCGTCAGTGGGAGAAGTTTGCCCTTGGCGAAGTGCTGAAACAGATCTGCCAATAGTAACATCTACAATATTGCCCAGATCCGTGTCATTTTCACTCATCGCTTCCTCCATCTTGTAGTGTGTTGGAGACGTTTGACCATGTTTAAGAGCCGCTATGGACCGCTGGATAGTTAACCTAGCCAGGTCTTCAGCAGCCTGATCCATCATTTCATCTGTTTCGGCCTTTTCTGTCATCTTATCGTCCTCTTTCAATTGATTTTTATCCATAATCTACAATACCACCACAAACGACTGGAATAAGTTTTTCATAGTCCAGTAATAGTTACAGCTACTATTTGTGATCGAACTCGCGACCATTGGTGCTCTTGTCAGTAGTGTATTAACACGAATTCCTACTACATCTTTTGTAAGGCCAAGCTAATCGTATAGAGGGTGATATATACCTAAAATGGAAGAAGTCAGGATCAAATTGCTGAAGCTTCAGTTGATAAGTTTGAAATGCTCAATAATTAGAAAGCACACTATTACTTCTAGTTCAGAAAAGTATAAGAAAATGTAATAAAAATAACTCATTGCGGACTGGTCTAACATTGGAGCCATCGACTTTTCGAAATTCTTAATTTGCCAGCTCAGGGCGACTTTCTTATTATGAAAATATTAAGAATCCCCATATGAAATATGTTGTAATTATTTGGTTATGCCCCGTAATTTTACTGGACTATATTCATGTCGTTCGAATCGCAGCATAGGTTATCAAGTCTGACTCATCTAAATGAAAGGCGCCTGCGCTCGGTAGTGGTACAAACAAGTTGGATTTAAAACATACCGTCTTGGATATTTACAGAGTATATTAACATATAAGATACACATTCAGTACTTACCTGAAGTTCATACAAAACATGAAACATGCGAGTAGCAATTGATAATTAAAGATTAATGTAAAATCCAAATTCGTTTTTCTCAGAGAAGTTTGACCAAGTCTGTTTGTTGTCATGAACAAAGAACAATAGATGGAAAATCTCGCGAGATGTAAAGCATTTGTGACGTCATAGAGTTTGTGACGTCATCCAATTGTGAATTGTCAAAACGTGGTCGTGCGCCTTGGTGGGTGTTGAAACATGTTGTTTCCATTTTCCAGTTGCCAGTTAGTTTGCTTTTGTGATATCTGGCAAATAATTACGTTAAGTCTATGATTAGTATATACATGTACAACGTATAAGCGCATGTGCTATTGTGGATTTCGTATAAAGCTATTTTATGAAGTAAACAAATGTTTTTGTTTGCTCGTCAGTATATACGTGTAAAGTGGTGAAATGTGTGTGTTGGGTGTCTTGGGCAGCATATACTTCAGTAAGATAACACTATAAACAGAACAAGAGTTCCACTATCACAAGGAGACACAACATTAATATGGAGCAGCCTCCCAAAATATTGTAATCATGGAAGGCCGTCCTTAAATAACCCTGGCTGCCAATATATACATGTAGGACATAAACCGTCTGAACCAAACCAAGTCCGTTTTGTATTGTTCAAACCTTTATTAATTACAATATGTATTTAAAGTTTATTTTTTTATCAACATTATATGTCAATCGGTCAATTATCCATGTTTTGCATATGGTTATCTGTTTTAATCAACATACAATGTAAATGATAAAAAGTGTTACAGAGCAGGCGTTGTATGTGTTGTTTACATACCAATCTGTTGTGGTAATCACTTTTCAGCTTATAAGTAGTTATAGGCCTAATTGTTACTAAAGATGACGTGATTTGTTTTCAGTATATAAAGAATGTACATATACATTTTGTGGCTGGAATGTTAAAGTAAATTTCTTTTGCAACGCGTTGCAAAATTACAGTATGTGATTCGTTTAATAATAGTAGTTATGAATGGAAAATGTTTAAGATGTTTCGTCTTGCTAAACTTTTGAGGCGAGGACTGTCATCTTGTGCTGAATTCCGCACCAAATATTGACCATAAATTTCATAAAATTGGACTCTTGATTATCTCCGCCTGTCATTAACAGGCATGAAGCATAAAAATAATCTTTACACATTTAACATCTACAGGAATTGCCCAACTCACACATTAAACATTTGAAACTGATGAACCCGGAATACCCAATCAGCTGGCTCCAAAACATTCATCTCTCTATGAAATCTTATGCCCAAAAGGGGATTTCCAGAAATCTATATTTAGTTTTGTTTTGCGGTAGCCTGGTACCCTGACCTACCCATAAAGCTGCTATGCGGAACATTATGGGCGGGCTGGTGTATCAGGTTAGGTTGGTTCTGTGGTCTCCTATAACATAGCATGTAAGTGTGGTTTTACCGAGATTTGATCAAGACCCCTAAAATGTCTTAAGAGCGAGCTCCAATATATTGTAGCAACTGTAATTAGTTATCAGATCCTTATGCGCTATTTTCTCGGATATAAAGAGTGTTGTCTAAGAAAGAAAACACTCTCTTTATCGGAGTACGCCAAGGTTCTGTTCTTGATTCACCTAAGTGGAGATGTACATGTACAAGTGCGTCTCATTTGCTGACACACTGCATTATTTAATAGACAAATAGACAATAGTGATCAATGGAACTGAAAGCAAAATTTATTTAAAATTTCTTAAAAATAAAGTCTATATGCTCCATGTGTCCAATCGCTTGCTGTAGTCGATCATTTATACATGTACGTGTCTGTTATCAAATTATTCATGAAAACGATCGCGATCAAGTTCCTACATTTCTGAACGTTTTGTGTTCCAATCAATGATCTAGAGGTTCCACTGTTGCTGTCTGTCGAACAAGGCAGCACAGGATATGTTTACGAATCCAATTCCTTCTGTTGTGAGTCTTTGTTGATTTATTATTTGTTTTCGCACTTAGGACGCTGTCGTTAGGTAATGTGTTCGTAGACTTCTTCTTTTCTTTCTGAAATAGAGAAACACTTTTCAGGTAAGTTAGTTGATATTTTCTGCCCATTTCTGTTTTTCGTGTGTATTTCTTTAGGTAAACAAAATAGAATGAAGCACTTCGAATTTTGATTACCGATAGTAATGTATTAATATACTGACACTGAGATTGTTTTATCATATGACGTTAAACACAGTTTGCGAAGCGGACACCATATTGGCTGGATAATTAATATTAATATTTCTTCTGTCTTACGCCGACTTAAAAATAACAGAGATATGACTCCACCTTGGCGTACACCGTCTTGAGATTTAAAACAGATATTTGACCACTTACTGTAGTAGAGCTAAAATATTCTTTTGAGTTAAATGTACTCACTCTTAAAATTCTGTCAAAATAGCGCTTGAAAAAGTTTTTCTGTGTTTTCCCGCCGTCTCCATTCACAATTGTAGCCACAAGAGGCTGGGCATCATTTTTGTTATCTGAAGCAGAAAGAGTCAGCGTGTTAGAAATTGTATTGATCACTTTACGATGATACATTTGTATATTAACCTGTAAAAATGAGTTTCGTGATTGTTAAAAAGTGCGCAAAATGTAAATTACACATATCTATTTAGAACAAAATCCTAAATAATCAAATCATGTTATTTGAGTAATTATCAAGTCATATTTCTGCACGAAATTTAAAAACGAAAGACGATAAAATAAAGTTACCCCTAAAACATATATAATGGTACAGCAAAATTAGTACACGTACCTCTATCAGATTGATTTGTGTTTGTCATTTCTACTTCCGATTGGTCCATCATTTTGGCCATTATTTCGTCAGTGGGAGAAGTTTGCCCTTGGCGAAGTGCTGAAACAGATCTGCCAATAGTAACATCTACAATATTGCCCAGATCCGTGTCATTTTCACTCATCGCTTCCTCCATCTTGTAGTGTGTTGGAGACGTTTGACCATGTTTAAGAGCCGCTATGGACCGCTGGATAGTTAACCTAGCCAGGTCTTCAGCAGCCTGGTCCATCATTTCATCTGTTTCGGCCTTTTCTGTCATCTTATCGTCCTCTTTCAATTGATTTGTATCCATAATCTACAATACCACCACAAACGACTGGAATAAGTTTGTCATAGTCCAGTAATAGTTAAAGCTACTATTTGTGATCGAACTCGCGACCATTGGTGCTCTTGTCAGTAGTGTATTAACACGAATTCCTACTACATCTTTTGTAAGGCCAAGCTAATCGTATAGAGGGTGATATATACCTAAAATGGAAGAAGTCAGGATCAAATTGCTGAAGCTTCAGTTGATAAGTTTGAAATGCTCAATAATTAGAAAGCACACTATTACTTCTAGTTCAGAAAAGTATAAGAAAATGTAATAAAAATAACTCATTGCGGACTGGTCTAACATTGAAGCCATCGACTTTTCGAAATTCTTAATTTGCCAGCTCAGGGCGACTTTCTTAGTATGAAAATATTAAGAATCCCCATATGAAATATGTTGTAATTATTTGGTTATGCCCCGTAATTTTACTGGACTATATTCATGTCGTTCGAATCGCAGCATAGGTTATCAAGTCTGACTCATCTAAATGAAAGGCGCCTGCGCTCGGTAATGGTACAAACAAGTTGGATTTAAAACATACCGTCTTGGATATTTACAGAGTATATTAACATATAAGATACACATTCAGTACTTACCTGAAGTTCATACAAAACATGAAACATGCGAGTAGCAATTGATAATTAAAGATTAATGTAAAATCCAAATTCGTTTTTTCCAGAGAAGTTTGACCAAGTCTGTTTGTTGCCATGAACAAAGAACAATAGATGGAAAATCTCGCGAGATGTAAAGCATTTGTGACGTTATAGAGTTTGTGACGTCATCCAATTGTGAATTGTCAAAACGTGGTCGTGCGCCTTGGTGGGTGTTGAAACATGTTGTTTCCATTTTCCAGTTGCCAGTTAGTTTGCTTTTGTGATATCTGGCAAATAATTACGTTAAGTCTATGATTAGTATATACATGTACAACGTATAAGCGCATGTGCTATTGTGGATTTCGTATAGAGCTATTTTATGAAGTAAACAAATGTTTTTGTTTGCTCGTCAGTATATATACGTGTAAAGTGGTGAAATGTGTGTGTTGGGTGTCTTGGGCAGCATATACTTCAGTAAGATAACACTATAAACAGAACAAGAGTTCCACTATCACAAGGAGACACAACATTAATATGGAGCAGCCTCCCAAAATATTGTAAACATGGAAGGCCGTCCTTAAATAACCCTGGCTGCCAATATATACATGTAGGACATAAACCGTCTGAACCAAACCAAGTCCGTTTTGTATTGTTCAAACCTTTATTAATTACAATATGTATTTAAAGTTTATTTTTTTATCAACATTATATGTCGATCGGTTAATTATCCATGTTTTGCATATGGTTATCTGTTTTAATCAACATACAATGTAAATGATAAAAAGTGTTACAGAGCAGGCGTTGTATGTGTTGTTTACATACCAATCTGTTGTGGTAATCACTTTTCAGCTTATAAGTAGTTATAGGCCTAATTGTTACTAAAGATGACGTGATTTGTTTTCAGTATATAAAGAATGTACATATACATTTTGTGGCTGGAATGTTAAAGTAAATTTCTTTTGCAACGCGTTGCAAAATTACAGTATGTGATTCGTTTAATAATAGTAGTTATGAATGGAAAATGTTTAAGATGTTTCGTCTTGTTAAACGTTTGAGGCGAGGACTGTCATCTTGTGCTGAATTCCGCACCAAATATTGACCATAAATTTCATAAAATTGGACTCTTGATTATCTCCGCCTGTCATTAACAGGCATGAAGCATAAAAATAATCTTTACACATTTAACATCTACAGGAATTGCCCAACTCACACATTAAACATTTGAAACTGATGAACCCGGAATACCCAATCAGCTGGCTCCAAAACATTCACCTCTCTATGAAATCTTATGCCCAAAAGGGGATTTCCAGAAATCTACTTTTAGTTTCGTATTGCGGTAGCCTGGTACACTGGACTACCCATAAAGCTGCTATGCGGAACAATATGGGCGGGCTGGTGTATCAGGTTATGTGGTCTCCTATAACATAGCATGTAAGTGTGGTTTTACCGAGATTTGATCAAGACCCCTAAAATGTCTTAAGAGCGAGCTCCAATATATTGTAGCAACTGTAATTAGTTATCAGAATTATGCGCTATTTTCTCGGATATAAAGAGTGTTGTCTAAGAAAGAAAACACTCTCTTTATCGGAGTACGCCAAGGTTCTGTTCTTGATTCACCTAAGTGGAGATGTACATGTACAAGTGCGTCTCATTTGCTGACACACTGCATTATTTAATAGACAAATAGACAATAATGATCAATGGAACTGAAAGCAAAATTTATTAAAGATGAATCACTTTTAAGAATTTCTTAAAAATAAAGTCTATAATGCTCCATGTGTCCAATCGCTTGCTGTAGTCGATCATTTATACATGTACGTGTCTGTTATCAAATTATTCATGAAAACGATCGCGATCAAGTTCCTACATTTCTGAACGTTTTGTGTTCCAATCAATGATCTAGAGGTTCGACTGTTGCTGTCTGTCGAACAAGGCAGCACAGGATATGTTTACGAATCCAATTCCTTCTGTTGTGAGTCTTTGTTGATTTATTATTTGTTTTCGCACTTAGGACGCTGTCGTTAGGTAATGTGTTCGTAGACTTATTCTTCTTTTCTTTCTGAAATAGAGAAACACTTTTCAGGTAAGTTAGTTGATATTTTCTGCCCATTTCTGTTTTTCGTGTGTATTTCTTTAGGTAAACAAAATAGAATGAAGCACTTCGAATTTTGATTACCGATAGTAATGTATTAATATACTGACACTGAGATTGTTTTATCATATGACGTTAAACACAGTTTGCGAAGCGGACACCATATTGGCTGGATAATTAATATTAATATTTCTTCTGTCTTACGCCGACTTAAAAATAACAGAGATATGACTCCACCTTGGCGTACACCGTATTGAGATTTAAAACAGATATTTGACCACTTACTGTAGTAGAGCTAAAATATTCTTTTGAGTTAAATGTACTCACTCTTAAAATTCTGTCAAAATAGCGCTTGAAAAAGTTTTTCTGTGTTTTCCCGCCGTCTTCATTCACAATCGTAGCCACAAGAGGCTGGGCATCATTTTTGTTATCTGAAGCAGAAAGAGTCAGCGTGTTAGAAATTGGATTGATCACTTTACGATGATACATTTGTATATTAACCTGTAAAAATGAGTTTCGTGATTGTTAAAAAGTGCGCAAAATGTAAATTACACATATCTATTTAGAACGAAATCAAATCTGAACATAATTTTGCACGAAATTTAAAAACGAAAGACGATAAAATAAAGTTACCCCTAAAACATATATAATTGTACAGCAAAATTAGTACACGTACCTCTATCAGATTGATTTGTGTTTGTCATTTCTACTTCCGATTGGTCCATCATTTTGGCCATTATTTCGTCAGTGGGAGAAGTTTGCCCTTGGCGAAGTGCTGAAACAGATCTGCCAATAGTAACATCTACAATATTGCCCAGATCCGTGTCATTTTCACTCATCGCTTCCTCCATCTTGTAGTGTGTTGGAGACGTTTGACCATGTTTAAGAGCCGCTATGGACCGCTGGATAGTTAACCTAGCCAGGTCTTCAGCAGCCTGGTCCATCATTTCATCTGTTTCGGCCTTTTCTGTCATCTTATCGTCCTCTTTCAATTGATTTTTATCCATAATCTACAATACCACCACAAACGACTGAATAAGTTTGTCATAGTCCAGTAATAGTTAAAGCTACTATTTGTGATCGAACTCGCGACCATTGGTGCTCTTGTCAGTAGTGTATTAACACGAATTCCTACTACATCTTTTGTAAGGCCAAGCTAATCGTATAGAGGGTGATATATACCTAAAATGGAAGAAGTCAGGATCAAATTGCTGAAGCTTCAGTTGATAAGTTTGAAATGCTCAATAAATAGAAAGCACACTATTACTTCTAGTTCAGAAAAGTATAAGAAAATGTAATAAAAATAACTCATTGCGGACTGGTCTAACATTGAAGCCATCGACTTTTCGAAATTCTTAATTTGCCAGCTCAGGGCGACTTTCTTAGTATGAAAATATTAAGAATCCCCATATGAAATATGTTGTAATTATTTGGTTATGCCCCGTAATTTTACTGGACTATATTCATGTCGTTCAAATCGCAGCATAGGTTATCAAGTCTGACTCATCTAAATGAAAGGCGCCTGCGCTCGGTAAGTGGTAGGAAACAAGTTGGATTTAAAACATACCGTCTTGGATATTTACAGAGTATATTAACATATAAGATACACATTCAGTACTTACCTGAAGTTCATACAAAACATGAAACATGCGAGTAGCAATTGATAATTAAAGATTAATGTAAAATCCGAATTCGTTTTTTCTCAGAGAAGTTTGACCAAGTCTGTTTGTTGTCATGAACAAAGAACAATAGATGGAAAATCTCGCGAGATGTAAAGCATTTGTGACGTTATAGAGTTTGTGACGTCATCCAATTGTGAATTGTCAAAACGTGGTCGTGCGCCTTGGTGGGTGTTGAAACATGTTGTTTCCATTTTCCAGTTGCCAGTTAGTTTGCTTTTGTGATATCTGGCAAATAATTACGTTAAGTCTATGATTAGTATATACATGTACAACGTATAAGCGCATGTGCTATTGTGGATTTCGTATAGAGCTATTTTATGAAGTAAACAAATGTTTTGTTGTTTGCTCGTCAGTATATACGTGTAAAGTGGTGAAATGTGTGTGTTGGGTGTCTTGGGCAGCATATACTTCAGTAAGATAACACTATAAACAGAACAAGAGTTCCACTATCACAAGGAGACACAACATTAATATGGAGCAGCCTCCCAAAATATTGTAAACATGGAAGGCCGTCCTTAAATAACCCTGGCTGCCAATATATACATGTAGGACATAAACCGTCTGAACCAAACCAAGTCCGTTTTGTATTGTTCAAACCTTTATTAATTACAATATGTATTTAAAGTTTATTTTTTATCAACATTATATGTCGATCGGTTAATTATCCATGTTTTGCATATGGTTATCTGTTTTAATCAACATACAATGTAAATGATAAAAAGTGTTACAGAGCAGGCGTTGTATGTGTTGTTTACATACCAATCTGTTGTGGTAATCACTTTTCAGCTTATAAGTAGTTATAGGCCTAATTGTTACTAAAGATGACGTGATTTGTTTTCAGTATATAAAGAATGTACATATACATTTTGTGGCTGGAATGTTAAAGTAAATTTCTTTTGCAACGCGTTGCAAAATTACAGTATGTGATTCGTTTAATAATAGTAGTTATGAATGGAAAATGTTTAAGATGTTTCGTCTTGCTAAACTTTTGAGGCGGGACTGTCATCTTGTGCTGAATTCCGCACCAAATATTGACCATAAATTTCATAAAATTGGACTCTTGATTATCTCCGCCTGTCATTAACAGGCATGAAGCATTAAAAATAATCTTTACACATTTAACATCTACAGGAATTGCCCAACTCACACATTAAACATTTGAAACTGATGAACCCGGAATACCCAATCAGCTGGCTCCAAAACATTCATCTCTCTATGAAATCTTATGCCCAAAAGGGGATTTCCAGAAATCTATATTTTAGTTTTGTTTTGCGGTAGCCTGGTACCCTGACCTACCCATAAAGCTGCTATGCGGAACATTATGGGCGGGCTGGTGTATCAGGTTAGGTGGTTCTGTGGTCTCCTATAACATAGCATGTAAGTGTGGTTTTACCGAGATTTGATCAAGACCCCTAAAATGTCTTAAGAGCGAGCTCCAATATATTGTAGCAACTGTAATTAGTTATCAGATCCTTATGCGCTATTTTCTCGGATATAAAGAGTGTTGTCTAAGAAAGAAAACAACTTCTTTATCGGAGTACGCCAAGGTTCTGTTCTTGATTCACCTAAATGATGTACATGTACATGCATGTGCGTCTCATTTGCTGACACACTGCATTATTTAATAGACAAATAGACAATAATGATCAATGGAACTGAAAGCAAAATTTATTAAAGATGCATCACTTTTAAGAATTTCTTAAAAATAAAGTCTATATGCTCCATGTGTCCAATCGCTTGCTGTAGTCGATCATTTATACATGTACGTGTCTGTTATCAAATTATTCATGAAAACGATCGCGATCAAGTTCCTACATTTCTGAACGTTTTGTGTTCCAATCAATGATCTAGAGGTTCGACTGTTGCTGTCTGTCGAACAAGGCAGCACAGGATATGTTTACGAATCCAATTCCTTCTGTTGTGAGTCTTTGTTGATTTATTATTTGTTTTCGCACTTAGGACGCTGTCGTTAGGTAATGTGTTCGTAGACTTCTTCTTTTCTTTCTGAAATAGATAAACACTTTTCAGGTAAGTTAGTTGATATTTTCTGCCCATTTCTGTTTTTCGTGTGTATTTCTTTAGGTAAACAAAATAGAATGAAGCACTTCGAATTTTGATTACCGATAGTAATGTATTAATATACTGACACTGAGATTGTTTTATCATATGACGTTAAACACAGTTTGCGAAGCGGACACCATATTGGCTGGATAATTAATATTAATATTTCTTCTGTCTTACGCCGACTTAAAAATAACAGAGATATGACTCCACCTTGGCGTACACCGTATTGAGATTTAAAACAGATATTTGACCACTTACTGTAGTAGAGCTAAAATATTCTTTTGAGTTAAATGTACTCACTCTTAAAATTCTGTCAAAATAGCGCTTGAAAAAGTTTTTCTGTGTTTTCCCGCCGTCTTCATTCACAATCGTAGCCACAAGAGGCTGGGCATCATTTTTGTTATCTGAAGCAGAAAGAGTCAGCGTGTTAGAAATTGGATTGATCACTTTACGATGATACATTTGTATATTAACCTGTAAAAATGAGTTTCGTGATTGTTAAAAAGTGCGCAAAATGTAAATTACACATATCTATTTAGAACGAAATCCTGAACATAATTTTGCACGAAATTTAAAAACGAAAGACGATAAAATAAAGTTACCCCTAAAACATATATAATTGTACAGCAAAATAGTACACGTACCTCTATCAGATTGATTTGTGCTTGTCATTTCTACTTCCGATTGGTCCATCATTCTGGCCATTATTTCGTCAGTGGGAGAAGTTTGCCCATGGCGAAGTGCTGAAACAGATCTGCCAATAGTAACATCTACAATATTGCCCAGATCCGTGTCATTTTCACTCATCGCTTCCTCCATCTTGTAGTGTGTTGGAGACGTTTGACCATGTCTAAGAGCGCTATGGACCGCTGGATAGTTAACCTAGCCAGGTCTTCAGCAGCCTGGTCCATCATTTCATCTGTTTCGGCCTTTTCTGTCATCTTATCGTCCTCTTTCAATTGATTTGTATCCATAATCTACAATACCACCACAAAAGACTGGAATAAGTTTGTTATCAAAATTCACGATAATCCAGTACATAGTCATGTTACAATTAAGGCTACTATTAGTGATCGAACTCGCGACCATTGGTGCTCTTGTCAGTAGTGTATTAACACGAATTCCTACTACATCTTTTGTAAGGCCAAGTTAATTATATAGAGGGTGATCTAAATACCAAGAAGTCAGGATCAAATTGCTGAAGCTTCAGTTGATAAGTTTGAAATGCTCAATAATTAGAAAGCACACTATTACTTCTAGTTCAGAAAAGTATAAGAAAATGTAATAAAAATAACTCATTGCGCACTGGTCTAACATTGAAGCCATCGACTTTTCGAAATTCTTAATTTGCCAGCTCAGGGCGACTTTCTTAGTATGAAAATATTAAGAATCCCCATATGAAATATGTTGTAATTATTTGGTTATGCCCCGTAATTTTACTGGACTATATTCATGTCGTTCGAATCGCAGCATAGGTTATCAAGTCTGACTCATCTAAATGAAAGGCGCCTGCGCTCGGTAATGGTAACAAACAAGTTGGATTTAAAACATACCGTCTTGGATATTTACAGAGTATATTAACATATAAGATACACATTCAGTACTTACCTGAAGTTCATACAAAACATGAAACATGCGAGTAGCAATTGATAATTAAAGATTAATGTAAAATCCGAATTCGTTTTTCGCAGAGAAGTTTGACCAAGTCTGTTTGTTGTCATGAACAAAGAACAATAGATGGAAAATCTCGCGAGATGTAAAGCATTTGTGACGTCATAGAGTTTGTGACGTCATCCAATTGTGAATTGTCAAAACGTGGTCGTGCGCCTTGGTGGGTGTTGAAACATGTTGTTTCCATTTTCCAGTTGCCAGTTAGTTTGCTTTTGTGATATCTGGCAAATAATTACATTAAGTCTATGATTAGTATATACATGTACAACGTATAAGCGCATGTGCTATTGTGGATTTCGTATAGAGCTATTTTATGAAGTAAACAAATGTTTTTGTTTGCTCGTCAGTATATACGTGTAAAGTGGTGAAATGTGTGTGTTGGGTGTCTTGGGCAGCATATACTTCAGTAAGATAACACTATAAACAGAACAAGAGTTCCACTATCACAAGGAGACACAACATTGATATGGAGCAGCCTCCAAAAATATTGTTAACATGGAAGGCCGTCCTTAAATAACCCTGGCTGCCAATATATACATGTAGGACATAAACCGTCTGAACCAAACCAAGTCTGTTTTGTATTGTTCAAACCTTTATTAATTACAATATGTATTTAAAGTTTATTTTTTGATCAACATTATATGTCGATCGGTTAATTATCCATGTTTTGCATATGGTTATCTGTTTTAATCAACATACAATGTAAATGATAAAAAGTGTTACAGAGCAGGCGTTGTATGTGTTGTTTACATACCAATCTGTTGTGGTAATCACTTTTCAGCTTATAAGTAGTTATAGGCCTAATTGTTACTAAAGATGACGTGATTTGTTTTCAGTATATAAAGAATGTACATATACATTTTGTGGCTGGAATGTTAAAGTAAATTTCTTTTGCAACGCGTTGCAAAATTACAGTATGTGATTCGTTTAATAATAGTAGTTATGAATGGAAAATGTTTAAGATGTTTCGTCTTGCTAAGCGTTTCAGGCGAGGACTGTCATCTTGTGCTGAATTCCGCACCAAATATTGACCATAAATTTCATAAAATTGGACTCTTGATTATCTCCGCCTGTCATTAACAGGCATGAAGCATAAAAATAATCTTTACACATTTAACATTTACAGGAATTGCCCAACTCACACATTAAACATTTGAAACTGATGAACCCGGAATACCCAATCAGCTGGCTCCAAAACATTCATCTCTCTATGAAATCTTATGCCCAAAAGGGGATTTCCAGAAATCTATATTTAGTTTTGTTTTGCGGTAGCCTGGTACTCTGACCTACCCATAAAGCTGCTATGCGGAACATTATGGGCGGGCTGGTGTATCAGGTTAGGTTGGTTCTGTGGTCTCCTATAACATAGCATGTAAGTGTGGTTTTACCGAGATTTGATCAAGACCCCTGAAATGTCTTAAGAGCGAGCTCCAATACTGTAATTAGTTATCAGATCCTTATGCGCTATTTTCTCGGATTTAAAGAGTGTTGTCTAAGAAAGAAAACACTCTCTTTATCGGAGTACGCCAAGGTTCTGTTCTTGATTCACCTAAGTGGAGATGTACATGTACAAGTGCGTCTCATTTGCTGACACACTGCATTATTTAATAGACAAATAGACAATAGTGATCAATGGAACTGAAAGCAAAATTTATTAAAGATGCATCACTTTTAAGAATTTCTTAAAATTAAAGTCTATATGCTCCATGTGTCCAATCGCTTGCTGTAGTCGAGCATTTATACATGTACGTGTCTGTTATCAAATTATTCATGAAAACGATCGCGATCAAGTTCCTACATTTCTGAACGTTTTGTGTTCCAATCAATGATCTAGAGGTTCCACTGTTGCTGTCTGGCGAGCAAGGCAGCAGAGAATATGTTTACGAATCCAATTCCTTCTGTTGTGAGTCTTTGTTGATTTATTATTTGTTTTCGCACTTAGGACGCTGTCGTTAGGTAAATGTGTTCGTAGACTTATTCTCCTCTTTCTGAAATAGAGATAAACACTTTTCAGGTAAGTTAGTTGATATTTTCTGCCCATTTCTGTTTTTCGTGTGTATTTCTTTAGGTAAACAAAATAGAATGAAGCACTTCGAATTTTGATTACCGATAGTAATGTATTAATATACTGACACTGAGATTGTTTTATCATATGACGTTAAACACAGTTTGCGAAGCGGACACCATATTGGCTGGATAATTAATATTAATATTTCTTCTGTCTTACGCCGACTAAAAAATAACAGAGATATGACTCCACCTTGGCGTACACCGTATTGAGATTTAAAACAGATATTTGACCACTTACTGTAGTAGAGCTTAAATATTCTTTTGAGTTAAATGTACTCACTCCAAAAATTCTGTCAAAATTGCGCTTGAAAAAGTTTTTCTGTGTTTTCCCGCCGTCTTCATTCACAATCGTAGCCACAAGAGGCTGGGCATCATTTTTGTTATCTGAAGCAGAAAGAGTCAGCGTGTTAGACATTTGATTGATCACTTTACGATGATACATTTGTAATATTAACCTGTAAAAATGAGTTTCGTGATTGTTAAAAAGTGCGCAAAATGTAAATTACAACATACAGTAAAACCCCGTTATATCGCCACCTTCTGTTTTCCTAGATTTTGGCGATATATCGAGTTTGGCGGTATATCGGATTTGTCGCTGAAATCTTAATTAGGCCTAACTAAAGGTAGTCCCTCGGTGCCGTACTGAAACAGACTTTCAAGTCAGTCTGTGGACTTGTACGGCCACTTCGTATTTTGTAATATGAATAGTTCCAAAATTAAAGTATTATGTCTTAAAAAGCATTTAACAATTTAATGTAACCAACTAAAACCAAACATGCGTTTGATTAGAAATTGCCAAAAATTCCACTAATTTTTCGTTACATGATATTTTTTTATCATTATTTAAAACAAATGAGTTTTGCTGGAATTGATGTTGACCAATAGTTAAGTTATTTTTCTTTTGCAAATTGTTTCGAGAACGTGACCTTAAAAGAATATATTCTTAGCAAAAATCAAAACATTTTCCGGTAAATTTCTTCTCAGACAAGATTTTGATCTTACTAATAAACGGCGGATTAATCTGCACGTTTTAATAATATTTATCATTTGAAATGCTAGAATGAAAGCAAAATTGAAAACATTTTAGTTTATATTAATGTTACAATTTCCATATATAAATTTTTTAAACGAGATAACGAGATTAATAGACTTGTTGGTTCCTTTTTGTCAATAAATAACTAAAGTTACGATAGTGCGTAAAAACACATGTACAGAAATGAGTTTTATATTCACCACAACTTGCGACACCTACCTGTAAAACAATAACAAAGGTGTACCATATTGTTAATTGATTTGTGTACACACGGTCGTACACGCGGCCATAGTCTGTGTAGCTGATTACCTGTCAGTCGGCAGTTGAGCACCTTACGAAAACATGTGTCCCTATCAACAATTTGGCGATATTAACGAGGTCATTATAGTGTTTATTTTAAATCATTTGTTCCGCAAATGTGATGGCGGATGGCGGTAGGCGGGTTTGGCGGTATAACGGGTGTAGTTGTATTGGAGGGAAATCCGTTCTGAATAAATTCATGGCGATAAGCGAGTTTGGCGGTAAAACGGGTGGCAATATAACGGGGTTTTACTGTATCTATTTAGAACAAAATCCTACATAAGCAAATCATGTTATTTGAGTAATTATCAACGTCATATTTCTGCACGAAATTTAAAAAACGAAAGACGATAAAATAATGTTACCCCCTAAAACATATATAATGGTACAGCAAAATTAGTACACGTACCTCTATCAGATTGATTTGTGCTTGTCATTTCTACTTCCGATTGGTACATCATTTTGGCCATTATTTCGTTAGTGGGAGAAGTTTGCCCTTGGCGAAGTGCTGAAACAGATCTGCCAATAGTAACATCTACAATATTGCCCAGATCCGTGTCATTTTCACTCATCGCTTCCTCCATCTTGTAGTGTGTTGGAGACGTTTGACCATGTTTAAGAGCCGCTATGGACCGCTGGATAGTTAACCTAGCCAGGTCTTCAGCAGCCTGGTCCATCATTCCATCTATTTCGGCCTTTTCTGTCATCTTATCGTCCTCTTTAAATTGATTTTTTATCCATAATCTAGAATACCACAACCAAAGACTGGAATAAGTTTGTCATAGTCCAGTAATAGTTAAAGCTACTATTTGTGATCGAACTCGCGACCATTGGTGCTCTTGTCAGTAGTGTATTAACACGAATTCCTACTACATCTTTTATAAGGCCAAGCTAATCGTATAGAGGGTGATATATACCTAAAATGGAAGAAGTCAGGATCAAATTGCTGAAGCTTCAGTTGATAAGTTTGAAATGCTCAATAATTAGAAAGCACACTATTACTTCTACTTCAGAAAAGTATAAGAAAATGTAATAAAAATAACTCATTGCGGACTGGTCTAACATTGGAGCCATCGACTTTTCGAAATTCTTAATTTGCCAGCTCAGGGCGACTTTCTTATTATGAAAATATTAAGAATCCCCATATGAAATATGTTGTAATTATTTGGTTATGCCCCGTAATTTTACTGGACTATATTCATGTCGTTCGAATTGCAGCATAGGTTATCAAGTCTGACTCATCTAAATGAAAGGCGCCTGCGCTCGGTAGTGGTAGGAAACAAGTTGGATTTAAAACATACCGTCTTGGATATTTACAGAGTATATTAACATATAAGATACACATTCAGTACTTACCTGAAGTTCATACAAAACATGAAACATGCGAGTAGCAATTGATAATTAAAGATTAATGTAAAATCCAAATTCGTTTTTCTCAGAGAAGTTTGACCAAGTCTGTTTGTTGCCGTGAACAAAGAACAATAGATGGAAAATCTCGCGAGATGTAAAGCATTTGTGACGTTATAGAGTTTGTGACGTCATCCAATTGTGAATTGTCAAAACGTGGTCGTGCGCCTTGGTGGGTGTTGAAACATGTTGTTTCCATTTTCCAGTTGCCAGTTAGTTTGCTTTTGTGATATCTGGCAAATAATTACGTAAAGTCTATGATTAGTATATACATGTACAACGTATAAGCGCATGTGCTATTGTGGATTTCGTATAGAGCTATTTTATGAAGTAAAAAATGTTTTGCTTGCTCGTCAGTATATACACGTAAACTGGTGGAATGTGTGTGTTGGTTGTCTTGGGCAGCATATGCTTCAGTAAGTACTGTTCCCTGATTGATTGGCCAATCAGAAAAGTTTGGCAAACTGATCGTCGCCGAGCTGTGCAGGAGATCAAAGGAATCCAAACTATTTACCGTTACAAGTTTTGCTAAATAATAAGCGGTATGGCTGTATAATGAAGTTCACTTCTAGTAGTATGTTTCATTCTGTCTTTCAAACACAAGTGCATAATGCACCAAGGTGTAATCAAAGCTCCCCCTTAACCCTGATTGACCTTCCCGTATGCTTGCCCAAATGTAAATGTAGTTTGTTACAGTGTACTAATACTACTCTTACATCTATGTTTGTCTGTTTCCTTCGTTGGTGAGTGGCTCGGATGTCCCTAATATGGTACGGCTAGGTGACTTCTCAAAGGATACACCTAGCTACCACATAGGATACAAATACCAGCTATTGTGTCCTTGGGGGACCCCTTTTTGTTTTGGCATGTGTGATTAATATGTGGTAAGCTGACAGTGAGCTTGAAGATGGTGGGTAATTTAATGCTGAATCGGTGAGTGAACTGAAGAAAGGGGAGTAATGGTGTTGAATGAACCAGAGAGGGGGTGTCTTATGGTGAGAGTTAAAAGTGAGAGAGATGAAGGGTAAAAGAATAGAAAAATGCAGTAGTGCGATGTGTAATAGACTATTTTGAAAATAAAACTGTACTTATCATCACAGTTGTTGAATAAAAACATTTATTTCTTTACAAATTGTTGATGCTATGGCACGAATTTAATTAACCTCTGAATACACCTACAGTACTAAAAAAGTCCAGAAATTCAGGGACAGAAATCCTGATTTTCAGTATTTATTAACATTTTAAATACTGTCTCATTGTTATACATGTGTATGAAAAGCTGAGTCGTAGAAATTTGATCCGGTTTCCTGGATTGTTTGAACGGATTCGGCAGGAAATAACTTTGCATCCATATTGTTTCAACCCTGACGACGCTCCTGAATAGCAATATTTTTTTTTAAATGACTAGCGAATAATGAAAATATCAATATTCATAGAATATAGCAGCCTTGAATTTACCGTATGCCTATATGATATAAAATAATATATATTCCTGTCAATTTACAGATTGCATACAAATAACGCCGCTTGCGCTAATGTGAAATGTCATCACGTAATCAAATAAATTTAAATCGTGTATTTAACTGTCGCCGATATGATATGATTTCATATCGAACAACACTGACAGCGAAATGAAACTACGCCGTTTCTTTATTAAACGACACACTAAAGCGCTTTTAATAGATACATTTATGGATAATCGTTTTTTGACATCAAATCAATTGATTTAGCGAAACTATCATAAAATGATATACACTTGTGTATGAAAACAATTAAGGATTTGTCATCATTCTCAAAAGAAGAGATTATCGCGAGGCGGGTAAATTTCATTTTCATTACCATCTGTATGAAATGACATTTCTTGTTCGATTTTGCAAACAAAATTTCTGAGTCACCAAAGTTAAAAAGTTTTAGGTCTATTGGCTGTCATCCTTGAAACTCCAGGGGTTCCGATCACTTACGATCTCTACATCACTGGGATATTTTTCATAGTTAAACTGAAGGCAGCTCAAGTGAACCAATCTGAACCAATCACAGGCCTGCAAAAATTGTCTTTGAAGATTACAGAGAGAGCGACATCAAAGCTACACAGTCAGAACAGTGCTACCAGTATACGGCTCTTTTGATGTACATCAAAGGACTCAAATACATTTTCTTTTCTGTTGTCTTCAGGTTTTTGCTATGGTATAGTCCAGGGGTGTATAGATCGTAAGTGATCGGTACCCCTGGAGTATCGAGGATGCTTGGCTGTATAATGGAAGGACAATTCAAATTAAGTACACGACACCATAGATAATCACAAAAAATACGCTTATAGATTATAGATTAATCCAAGGACGTACACAATGTATATGAGACTTTTACATTTTGCCTGTATCCATTATATACTTAATGTACAACCGGTGTAAGATTGAAAATGGACCCCCGTTGAAAAACTGACCTCGGGTCATTTTTTAACGCTGAAAAATGACCCCAAATGCCGTTGAAAACTGAACTTTAAGTGCACTTTACACAGCAAACCGTTTAAAAATGGCCCCCGTTGAAAAGTGACCCTATACGAACTCGTTTATCATTACGTACATGTAATCCAACGCTAAAAACTAGATCTCGACAAAAGCTTTCCCAATGACTCGATCTAACTTTGAGGGAAACATTAAAAAAATGAATTTCAATATTCAAGATCATTATTTTCAATGGTCAAGATTCATTTTTGTACATTTTCATCGATTTTGTTACGATTATATGAAGCAAATAAAATATAAGTGGAAACTAAACTAAACATGACATATTTATCTACTAGGCATCGATTGTTTGTTGTATAAATGGACGTGTGTCACAATATAATACCGATGATGTTTTTTGTTTAGAAGTTTTAGGTAACATTTACGAATTGACGAAATCGCACTGTCGTGTACATGGTTTACGGCGAATTGGTTGCAACTAATTATAATTAACCCGATGATCGTTGCGAGATCATGATATCACGTACAGTGGCTAGGCCTAAACGTTACGGTACGGCGTACTACCGTTATAATGAAACAAATGTGACATGTAATAATTAGAAAGTGTAATCAACTCAGATGTATAGACATTATATGCTGATTACAATCGGGTAGTAATACAAGTCACGTGCTTATACCTCATTCATGCCATTGGCCGAAATATAGAATTGAATCATGGGTAACTAGCTGATCACATGATTGTGTGTTTACTTCCAAATATAGTGATAGATTGCTAGCCAATATTCGGAAAAAATGATTTATTTGAAAATATTTAGACTCCAAAATGTTATTTATATTGCATGCATGTCATTTTTACTTGCACGTGTGTACTGTTTTTACTATAAATAATGGACTGGAATGAGTTATAAAACTGCCATTTCTATTTTTTATCTACAAACGATATAATGCGAATTGACAAATTTAATCGGTCTAACCGTCTAATCTAGGATCAACGAAGATCGGCTTCTCCCGGTTAAATTCTTAGAATTCTAAATTCATGTTTACTTACTTTAGGTTTCAGATTAGATAAATATAACACAAAGAAACTATGATCTCCGTCAAAAGGCCTAATTATATACTAGTACTAAATATCGGGTAAGAGAAATCAAAGTCAAAGTAAAAACACACAACAATCATGTGATCACTAGTTACCCCTAAACCAATTCCATATTTCGGCCAATGGCATGAATGAAGTGTAAGCACGTGACTTGTTTTACTACGTTTTACTCCACAGAACGCATGTTTTGTACCGTTATGGTCCCCCGCAGATCGTTGTTTAATTTCCAACATTTTAAATTGCTAAGCAATATATTATCATATCATTGTTTAATTTTATATTCTTTCCAATCAAATGGTTAAGCTTCCGCATAGCCCAATTAGCTTTTTGGGAAGCTACATTGTAATTATACTTACAGACATTATATATGTACACGTTATACATAGCACAGGTGAAATTCACAGGTAAATCCATGTGTACTTCTCTGAAATAGACTTTAATGCTTGTCACAGCATTCTGCTAATTATAAAAAGTGGGCAAGTTATGGAGAAACATATATACATATGTAAATATGTTTCTGCACTAGCCCTCTACGTCTGAGTCGCGAATCTCACGTGGGGCAGTTGCATGATACTGGCCGTAGCTCGGTGTTTTTTTCTCCGAATACTCTGGTTTTCATCCATCTTCTAAACCTTGCACGTCATTAAATTACCCTGGTTGTTTAACAGGACTTAAAACAAAATTAACCAAACCTTTTACAATATAAGACGTGATATACAAGTTTATCATACATGTTCAAACTGTGATTTTAAAATACAATTAAGCCTCTAAACAGTTTTATTTATGTAGAAACAAGTCTTTTCTATTGTTCCAATCATTATTAAACTGTGTAAAATAAGTTACCCCTTACGAGGAGAAATGCACATTTGAGTGTGATATGTGTCATAAGTAGTTTTTAAAGCTGATATCTGGTTTTTTTAAACAAAAGTATTCAGGTTAAATCTAAGCCACACAGCACTAATTATTACGCGTAAGTTTCGAAAAATAACGCATTGTTTAGCATTACGCGAAAGTTTTGCGAAATTACATGCTGGATGCGCTTTTTATTCCGCGATTTTGTTCTTTCTTACAGCTTTGTCAGTTTTTAAGTTTAAATTTCGTTAAAAATCATCCCCTTCTTGTTTATTAAGGAATTAAAATTAATTTAATTAAATATGACTTTTTACCCATAGGATGGATTTTCTAGCTCCCATTTATTCTCTTCCCTAGAACGAATATACGTACCCGGCCTACCGCATTTATCTGCCTAAAAGTCTTGAGCTACAATATTGCAGCTATCCCTTCACCAACTTCCTCACTAACCAAGAGAATAACGAAACAATTAACAAAACAATTTTGAATTGGTTACAAACTTACTCTTTCTAACCAGGACGTGGGTTCAAGTGTCTCTATCAGATATGATACGGGTTGTAAATATATCGTCGGCGAAAATATAAAGTAATATGTTTTGTTAACATTAAGCTAATTAATAATATCCCATAATTATAGTTTTGTAACATAATCCACTGGTACTCAGAAGTGAACATAACATACAAACTGCACGTGCATGCAGTAAATAACTACAATTTCCTTTTTATTTACTGTGTTACGATAAAAAAAATTGCGCCACATTAGTGACCTCAGAGTGTGATATCTCAATCAGGTTGTGATAAAGAATTCCGCAGTTTGAGAACACTCACAATTAACTCCACGAACGGACAGAGTGATTACTTAGGAAAAATTAAAACTTTGAAATGCCGTAATTTCCGTAATAAAGCCCAGGCACCTCAAATGTTTAAATGAAATATTTGTTACGATAGCAATAAAAAGAATTTAAATCGCGATGATTCCTTAATTTTGATACCAACACAGAAGAGGCGCCTACAGCATGTACATGTATACGGGGAAAAGGCGATAACAGAACTCGTGAATTATGTTTGTGAACAACTCATGGTATACCACGATCATTTTCCAACAGACCATCCGTTTAGAGTATGCTACGGTCATTTTTCAACGTTTATTTTTCAACAAAACTGCTATTGAGAAATGACCCTAAAAGGTGTCAATTTTTCAACGGCATGTTCAATTTTCAACGGCATTCGGGGTCACTTTTCAACATTGAAAAATGACCCAAGTCAATTTTCAACAGAGGTCCATTTTCAACGTTACACCGGCAATTTTCGAGGGGATTATATTTTCGTAATTTCACGGTTCAATTGCTTTAATCGCAAAAATCTTAATAGCGAAATTCTGAGAAATGGTTGAATCATATAATTTAAGCAACCCACATCACGAAATATTTATATAAGTAACACATATTACGCAAAAGTAAAACCGCTTCAATTTAAGTTCTTCTAAAATTTTCACCGCGTAGAAAATATTTGCTTTTAGTCCTGCCCCTAAGGTTTTTAGGGGTCAGCACAGCTATTTATTAAAAAATTAATCCCCACTGCATAATTTAAAGGGTTATATCAACCAAATTAGGTTCATTATTCTAGAACAAGAAAGACCCAATGAAGAAGTACACCGTACAAAAAAACAAAAACAAAAAACAAAAAAACCCAACAACAACATGGAAACACTTAAAGTGAATAGTCGGGCAAAGAAAACCAGTCTAAATGCTTTCATTAGCCTTCCAAAAGTTATCACATATTAATACGAAGGTCAAGTTCGGCTTAGTTTCCAAGTTTGACATTGAATAAAAAAAAAAAAAAAAAAAAAAACCAACAACATGGAAACACTTAAATAGTTTTCGGAACCTAGCAACAAGAACCTAGCATCAAAATATTGGTCTCAACCCAACTGACTGCCAAAGCAAAACCATGATAATTTAGGACATTGGAATTATGAAAGGAAAAGGAAACAGTATTGGTAACATGATTATCCGTATATCCGAATTTCATAAAAAATAATCATTTTCCCTTTTGGATTATCAATAGAGATATATTTAATTTCTAATCGGAAAAAGACCAGTAAAATGGCAAATTGTTTCTAAAAACAGAAACGGGAAATCAAGTTTGTTTCTCGACCAATAAGTCAGGTTATTGAAACTGATTCCCATAAGTGTACGGATGATGAGACATTTACTATCAAAGACAACCAGAGGTCGGTTTCATTCATAAAAAGGACACTCGAACATCGTGATTTTGAGAAAACACAATTATCTGAATTTGTAATGATTTCTGGTATAAGACTTAATTAATTTTGTTCTTCCGAAACGAAAACAAACTCTAGAACACAATACAAAGAAATGTATTTCTTTATATGCATTATTATCAATTACTATCCGACCGGATTATTAATGTGTCAAATATCATCTGACGTTAGAATGTTTATAGCTTAAAATATTTATACTATTAAAAATATCGATGTTTCTGACGTAGAATAGTTACTTATTTACCGGTTTATTACAGTTTTAATTCAAGATGAAATATTAAAGATAAAGTTGTGTCCGAAAAAATCATATACTATAAAATAAAGTACTGGCGTAAAGATATCCACCAAAAGCAAAACAATGTTTTTTTTTAATGTTAATTAGACATAAATTTACATGATGAAAAAAACACAATTGATTGTTCAAAATTGATGAGTATCGTTTATGCTTTGCCGGCGGCGGAACATCTTTAATCTTGGCATTGGCAATTATCATTAAAGACATATTACAACGCGAATACGGTAATGATATGGATAATAATGGACGAAAACGATTATACGACGATGACGATGGATGATAATGATGACGGCGGGTGTTGTTTTTGCTGCCTGCTGCTGCTGATTGATGATCCGATGGTTATAATGATGATGATTATGGGACGTGATCGACAATATATGATGATATATATTGATGATGACGATGACAATGATGATGACTTGTATTAAATGATGATGGCTGTAATGATGATACTAGTGTTTGTTGATGATGGATGATGAAGGAAGAACGAAGATTGTGATTGCCCATGTATGATTGATGATGATGTTAGATGCGATGATGAATGTGGGGTGTTGACGTCGATGCTAATGCTGACTGCTGATAGATAATGACGTTTCCCCTCTCCTACTGCTAATTTATCATCCCCCCGAAGATGATGGTTGTTGATGATGAAAAGTGTTGTTATTGATGATGCCTATGCTGTTGTTTATGATAATGTTGCCTACCCCCCCCACATCAGTTTTGCCCTTTTTAGGACTTGTTAAAGAATGGTATTTTTTTGGAATGTAGTATGTTCCATCTCGCTGATTTCTGTCCGCGCGCTCTCAGACCACTGTAGAGAACCTGTTCCACCTCTCTCACAAGCAACGGAATTAATTGAGATAGCTCATCTCTCTCTCACGCTCATAACTCACGTTGGTGTAGTGATATGCTTGTAAAAATGTAGATTGGAGAACAGTCGGTTTGGACGCCATTATGAGTATGAGCACCACCACCCAGTCGCCCCACACCCGCCCCCCCCCCACCACCCACCACCACTCCCCCCCCCCCCCCCCATTTTCTTCCCCCCGCCCGCCGTGCGCGTCACGCTCGCTGTGTTTTCTAGAGCACGAAAATTAAATCTTAATTAGTCAATTCAATCATAACGCGCTAACGCGAGTTATATAAGTTTATGTTCTGCAGTTTCTGGGGAAATTATAGGAACCAACTAAACCCCCGAAGAAGGGCAATTAAATGCTTAATGAAACAGAAGCACACACCAATACAAGGAAATCATCAGAACCATAGCCATGTCTACCGATACAAATGAATCTAACATTATGTTTCTCTTTACCCCCCTGGTTGCCTCATCTCTCCCCCCCCTCCTCCCGCCCCTCCCCAGTAACATAAATGTGTGTGTGTGTTAGAGATGAAGATGGGCCCCACAATAGTACTCTAAGAGTCATATATATCATGCCTTATATCACGATCACTATCTAACATTTTCTGTTCTTCCCACTTTGTGGACCGTAGATGCGTAGTATTATTACCTACATCAACATAACCTGGGAGTAATTTTATTCTAAAGTTATTACATGTAAATTTATATTCCAATTATGGGTTGAAACTTATAACCAGTCTGTAATTGTTAGTGGCAAATTGGATACATAATATTTAGAATTTTTATTAGGTATTTATTAGCTAATAATTTGACAAATTTTGGAGCCTGATCTCCCCCATATTTTTCAAAGACATAAACGAACCAAATTGACAATGTAAATGAAAGCCTACAATGAATCCGGTGATATTTCGTATGTAATTGCTCTAATAGGAATTCCTATTTTTATTTTTGTAGAGCTGTATCTAAATTATAACATGTATAATAGTTTGATTACCGTTCCACGCATAATATTAATTGTGAAGCCCAAGGTAAACCAAAATTCATTGGTGAAAAACATGAAGATTGGATTATAAACATAGTTTCGATCAAGCTCGTGGCCGTATATTATTCAAACAAGCCTACCCATATCTAAATGTAAATCAAATTAAACACCAACACCATTTAAATCAATCATAAAAACAAAAAATAAACCAAACCCCCCCCTTCTCACAATCACCAAAAAAAAACATACTATATAGAAATCAAAGGACTATAAAAACCTATATCCTGACCATTGATCTGGACCATCGTAGGCTTTGTGCTTTTCCGATTTATTTTCTAACAAAAAAAAAAAAATATACCTATAAAAAAAAACAATCTCTATCTCAGAGCTTAAATCAAAACCTCACCCTTCTACCCACCAACCCCTTCCCCTAACTAACCCAACACACTTAAACTTAATAAACAATCACTACAACATATTCTCTTAAATCCACCATCACCCCCTCCCTTCCATTAAACCCACCCTCTAAATTTCATATGTGTGTTTCAATAATGTGTGAATGTACAAATATGCAAAGAGGCCCATTAATCATAAAAAAAACAATTAAAAATGAAAGAAAATATTCACATGTACTTTGTACTCGTATTTCTAACAATAAAGTTGAACAGTTTTTAGATTTTAAAATAAAGAAATCTCTTTAAATTAAACTTTAGATATAAATGAATAAATGACAAATCTGAAAACATAATTTCAAAAAATAAACAATAAATGTTCACAATGCCTCCCTTACGGTGCTGTTGGTCGCGAACCAGTTTTATCAAATTGAAGGCTTCTTTGTGATTCGCTCACTCCAATATATCAACTCTCTCGCCGTCTAAAGCTCGTCGCCCTCCTTGGACATGGATTCTCGTGTTTTCAAGTGAAGATGTCCAACAAGGGACAAGAAAAATGCCTCTGTGCTGTTTAATTTATACGGGGAGCACTTCGGTGAATAAGTGTCCCAGATTGCTACACAGTTGTTACTCAAGCTCTCTCTCTGGACAATGTTTTCTTAAAGTTACATATTAGCAGAAATCTGAACGCTAAGATGTAGAACTAGCGCCTAAAAGTATAAGTATGGTTTTCTTTCTCTGCACGTCACCAATATTTCGCACGGGTTCGGTTGGACATATGAATTTCCGTTTGGTAATTAACAGAAAAAGATTGTCAAGTTTGTTATTGTCAAGTTTAACTTCTTTATATTTGTTGCTGTGTTCGATATTTGTTACCCAACATGTATTATAATGATTCGATATATCAGAATAAATTTAACTCTCAGGAGTTAAACCTTTCGTTCGCATCACCCCATTTTTCTTTTGACGGATTATTTATTTTTTCTTGAATGAGTCCATTTCCTGTTAAGTGGAGGCGCGCGCTCTGAACAATTCACATCTACTTAAATTCTTTAATCTCATTTCTGATTTTGTTGCATCCCTAAACGCGCGACGCTCCCCAAATCATGCAGTGAACCAGTCGTCCCACTCCCTTTATGTCATTCGGGGTGTGGCATCATGACAAAGAATAGGGGATCTGTTTCGTAAGTTAGTTTAATGGTGACAAGAAAATCATCCTACACAAAAGGACAATACCAAACATTTTAATAATATATTCGAAGCTCACCGGAATAACTAACGCTAAAAGATTCAACTCGGACCCTACACTCAATATTACATGCTAGTCAACTTACCAGGCTTCACTGAACGGCGAATCCTATGGGATTTAAAATATAATCTATACTTACGGCGCTCTCGCCCCATCGCCCCCCCACCCCCGTACCTTCTGTATAATATGGACAGATCTGCTGGGGCTCTGCTCGCGCTGGAGTCCACAGCACGATGATGTACAGAGATATGGGAGAGCGTGAGGAAATGCTAGGGAAGTGACGTTTAGTATATGTAATAAAAACATGCTATGCAGTTGGTTTACCAGAGTTTCAGGGTCGGTGTCACGTCAAAACCATGTTCTCGCCGACATTCCATTAACACACTGTACACATACACTGGACATGAGTTCACAGTGTAAACAAGGACATGAACATTACATAACACTAGCACCTGTACACAGGTATACAGTACCCATACATGTCCAGGTAAATACTATGACCTGGGTCACATATGCTTAGTATTAATCAGGAACCTAAACTAATACAAATATACGTTTGTAACAGGAGAGAAGAAAATGTAGCGGCAAGACCGGGATTGGAACCCGGGCCCCTCAGAACACTAGCTGAGTGCTCTACCAACTGAGCTACCTAGTCACCGATGATCAACCCAGCCCAATTCGCTACACTCCTCCATCTTTTTTCGAAGTCTTTGCCCTTGAAGACATACAAGACCCTTCAAAACACCACCACCTTAGGGTTATTTAGTTGGGTGCCAATTCTGTAACAGCTAGCAGATGAGAAAATGTAGCGGCTAGACAGGGATTCGAAACCCTGGACCTTCAGAACACTATATAGCTAGCGGAGTGCTCTACCGAATAAGCTGTATGGTCATGCATGATCGACCGGAGTCTAAACTTAAGTCTTCAGTCTTAACTTCTTAGTTAACGTTAGCTGACTGCTTCTTATTGTGGTGCATGTTGTTCTTGCTACATTTGTAGTATCCCCGGGAAAAATTGTTTGATTTGAATGCTAGGATAAAAACTAGTACTTGAATGGAAAGTATGGATCCAGAGACATGAAGAAGAGAAATAGTACTATATTATAAAAAATAAAGAAAAAGAAATTTTATAGATTCAAATACTTACTCGCCGTTTACAATCATTGCTCAATGGCGAGCGGGGCAGCAGGTACAAATTATAACGCCGCAGTCCTTGCATGGCGATCACTATTTATGTATAAGGCCATTAATAAGTTTGCTGTTTCTTGGTTTACAGATTAAGCATTGTGTTTCTAATATGTATAAACCTTATCAAGATCTTTCTTTTCTTATTTATCCAGTAAATGAAAAAGAAAATACTAGTCTTATAATACAACCACAACATTGTTACTTGTTCACACAAATTTAAAAGAGTGGTGCGAATAGAATACCACTATACATTTGTGATACATAATCCAATTGGAGTATCCGCATTTCCTCGCTACACTTTACTGTAGACATATATAAGGACATGGGTTGGGGACTGCAGCGGAAATATCTCTAGTGGATGAAATGCTCTAATCAAGGGACAGTGTCTGGATTAGTGCATAATCCCACACACACCCCCCCCCCGCCCCAGTATTCATCTATCAACTGACTAAACTATAATGACTGCATATTGAAGCCCTCTGGCTTATTGCAAAATTACTAAACTTATTTATTTTGTATTTACATTTTGGTTTGGTTGTGTGATTTCATAACGTTCAATTGTTATTCAGGGTTAAGGTACATACGTCTGCGCCAGGATTTATTGGTGGAACGCACGCGCAAGTGCCATTATTTTTCTATGGGGTGATTAGGGAAGATTGACAATTCAATTTTAACGGATTTTTGCGTCTCAAAATAATGGAGGTATTCGCTGGGGGACATATATGAAATTTAAATTTCAATTTATTTTTTTTTATGTTGAAATTCTTTATATATATATAATCTGAGGACAAATTATTTTTTGTTCACTGTAAACAATTTTGCTTCATTTAAATTAGGTGTCTATTTGCACATTGATTTTTAATTTGACTTTCTTTGTTGTTTGGTATACAGCATTAGTCAGATGTGTCTGCGGTCACAGAATCCTGCTAATCCTATTGAATTTTCTCTTTAATTAATGGATTGGCTAGTGGTTTTGCAAATGTGGTCACATCATTACCCTATAGATTCACCTCAGGTTATGGAGCAGTTTTTATTGCTCTACATAATTTCTTGTCTGGCTCGTTAATTACATGTAATATCTTTCATCATAGTTACAGTTTAGTTTAACTTCTATTTAGTTATTAATGTTACCTAGCCACTATAATTTTGGAGAAATAAATGAGAAGTGTGTACTGTTAGGTGTCTAATTATCATGGATTTTAATTCTGATGAAGAGTAATTCATTAGTAAATTTCTTCTGAGTATGGTGTTTTTTTGAGTAAGATCATGTCTACAGTTTGTTTACTCGGTGTGTTGATCTCAGGGAAAGTTGGAGCCCGGTGAGATTATGTATATTGGCAAGGAGTCAAGTCATAGTCAACTGTTCATCTTTATATCACATATGAGTCCTAGAGTTCTGCCATGAGAATATATAAACCACAAATTGGGCAAGGAAACATCTTGGCAGGGGAAAAGAGAACGAGAGTTTGTTATAAAATTTTGGCTATGACCCATTTGTGCAGGAGGGGGACGAGGCCTCAATAGGGGAAATAGAGGCTAATCCTATAAATCGCTACTATTCCTAGAGTTCTGCATGGATTCTAACCAAATTTGGTCAGAAACATTCTTGGGGGAAGGGGGAAAAGAGTTTGTATAAATTTTTTTGGCTTATGACCCCCCGGGGGCAGGGAGGGGCGGGGCCCAATAGGGGAAATAGAGGCTAATCCTTTAAATCACTACTAGTCCTAGAGTTTCTGCATGGATTGTAACCAAAATTTGGCCAGAAACATCCATGGGAAAAAGGGGGAACAGAACTTGTATAAATTTTGGCTCTGACCCACAGGGGGGCAGTAGGGGCGGGGCCCAATAGGGGAAATAGGGTAAATCCTATAAATCGCTACTATTCCTAGAGTTCTGCATGGATTCTAACCAAATTTGGTCAGAAAACACTTTTTGGGGGAAGGGGGGGATAGGAAAAGAGTTTGTATAAATTTTGGCTATGACCCCCCGGAGGGGGCAGGAGGGGCGGGGCCCAATAGGGGAAATAGAGGCTAATCCTTTAAATCACTACTAGTCCTAGAGTTCTGCATGGATTGTAACCAAATTTGGCCAGAAACATCCATGGGGGAAGGGGAACAGAACTTGTATAAATTTTGGCTCTGACCACAGGGGCAGTAGGGGCGGGGGCCCAATAGGGGAAATAGGGTAAATCCTATAAATCGCTACTTGTCATATTGTCAGAATAAATGCAGCTTGCTTGATCAAACATTCAGGTGCAAGCTTTCGCAGACAGTTTTGACATGATAACTTTTCATGACTCATACCTCAACTGCCAGTCAGCTGCTTGTATAGTAGCCATGTATTATGCTAGCACATGTACCTATATTCAATGTCTGAGCTAACATCATGACATATACCAAATACAAGTCTTGTGTAGTACCAGCCGAACAGTTTGATTGACAGCTGGGTGTACCATAAACATAAATACATTGAATATTTATTTTTGCATGCCAACCTTATCTGCTCAGAAAAACCTATTTCTAGTAATGTGAACTAATGCTTTTCTGTAAATTAAGAACCATGATGAAAACTTGAGCCTTTAATAATAAGCTCTGGATTATTTCTAGTCCTGATACCAGAAAAAGAGCCACGCCTCTACCTAGAAATTCCAGTCGGGCTTTCTCTTTCTCCTCTCGAACTACGGCTAGACGTTTCTTGTATTTTGTGAATTCTAGTTTGGAACTATCCAGTAGTTCCATCTGTTGACTGTAGTTTTCTGTGAGGGCACCCATCAGGTTTGTTTCAATAAAGTCTGTTTCTGTTGTATTTGTACATCTGTTGGACATAAAAAAAATGATTCATTGGTTAACAAAATATGTTACATTTTATATATACAGTAAAACCCCTATAACTCAAACGGCATTTGGAGGAATACAGGGTATTTGGACACATCGAGGATGGTCATGATCGATTATCGATAGTCAAAATGTCCTGGTCTCAAAATATGACAAAACAATGCATGTCAGAGACATTTTTAGCTCACCCCGGCACGAAGGGTCGGTATGTTTATGTCATGGCGCAGCGTCCTTCAGTCCGTCCGTCAACATTTCCTTTAAATCGCTACTTGTCCTAAAGTTCTGCATGGGATTCGAAACCAAATTTGGCCAGAAACATCCTTAGGGGAAGAAGAACAGAGTTTTTTTTATAAAATTTTGGCTCTGATCCCCCGGGGGCAGGAAGGGGTGTGGACCAATAGGGGAAATAGAGGTTAATCTGCATGGATTGAAATCAAAAATTTGCCAGAAACATCCTTGGGGGAAGGGGATCAGAGTTTGTATACATTTTGGCTCCTCCAGGGGCAGGAGGGCGAGGGCTTAATAGGGGAAATTAGAGGTAAATCCTATAAATTGCTACAAGTCCTAGAATTCTGCATGGAAGAAAGCTGAGGACACATGAAAAAACCACCAACAGTGGTCATGCAGTACTAGCAACTGCCCCGCATAGGATTCAAATTTGCAAACCCAAAGGTGTAGGACTTGTGGTAATATGTCGGGGACATCTTAGAAAGTCTGAGATATATTTGTTAACTTCAAGCATTGTAAATTAAGCAATTTTGATTAAGCTATGAAAATTGGATACAATGTTTGGTTCAGAGATGATTTTTTTTAAAGGGATATCAGAATTATTGCTTCTCATTTGATAATTTTGCAGCAAATATATCCTATACATTGTTGCACTTATTTCATCACATGTACATATCAGTGCACAAACATGTACAAAATCATCTTAAATGAAAAAGTTCACAATGTTAGACAATCAATGATGATAGTGAATTCTATTTCAATATCTTACATGACTTAATGTTTTCTTTGCAGGACATCCAAGAATAAAAGCTGGGCTAGTGAAAGAGAAATTTGAGAACTTAGCACAAACACACTTCATACAGCGCTGTCCAAATTGTCTGGAGCATGATGACACAGATGTTGTGGCTGCTGCAGCTGAACAGGCAGGGGACGAGGAGGAGCTGTACATCATTCCTAAGATGGATATTGATGGTAACCTGCAGAAATTTATTTTGCTAACATCTTATATGAATAATTTATACTAATCATATAGACAAAAAGATTGTCAAATTAAAAAAAAAAGATAATAATTCAACACCTTTATCATTTAAGACACATATATCGTATTCGACCCCATTAGCGCCCATGTCCCTATAAACGCCCCTCCCTCTTTTTGAGGCCTCAATTTCAATTGCCCACCCATAAAGAAAGACCAAAACTACACATAACTGTATAGATTTGCAATAATTAAGTCTTATTAGCACCTTTTCCATTTCTTAAACGCCCTGGGCGCTTATTGGGTCGAATATGGTAATACAAATTTAAATGTAGTCATTTAATGTACTAGAAAATTAACAATAAGAAAACATTTGAAGACAAGAGAAACACCTTATTATAATGTTTGCATGCAATAATACATTTATTGTGCTAAGCTGATGTTGTTTCATATTTAACAAGGTAACCCATGTGTTGAAATGTAAGGTAGCTAGGTTTCTCAGATGGAGGAATTTTAACTCAGAGTTCTTGAAGAAAATAGTACCATAATGACCTCTATCTGGTATCAGTTCACTTGAATCAATAATATGATGCAGAGATGAAGGGCTGATGATTGCATGACTCAGGCATTTTTTTGGCCTCTGAATACTAATTTACCGTATTGACCTAATAAGCGCCCCAGGGTGTTTAGAAAATTGAAAAAAATGAAAAGTTGCTTACTAAGACGAAATTATTGCAAAAACAATAGGGCTGGGTATTGGAAGGTCTAAAACGACATGATACATATTGATAATACACTGAAACAATACACGATACGTATTGACGATACAGTGGACCTCTTTTTCAAATTCAGTTGACCATTGTGTTTTGAATAATGTGACAATAAAAGATAATTTTGATAAAAACATTCTATAACCAGGAAAAAAAACCGTTTGATTCGGGTTTATCATTTGTGTTAATTAATTTCTGTCAATTCATATTCTTAGTTATGAAAAGGCATTTCTAATCCATTTAGGTGATACACAGATGCCTTAAACACTTCCTATTGATTGAAATGCTCTTACTTGAATGATGTTTTAGAATAAATTTTGTTTGGAATTTCCTATTTCTATAACAAAAACAGTAGGGTGAGTTGTTAAAACGATACAGCGATATACAGCAAGTTCGCATATCGATATTCGATACACTGCTGAAAACCGATACATATCAGTACATGTATATCGATAATATTGATCCAGCCCTAAAAAACAAAGTGCAAACCTATACAATTTTGAGAGTTTAAGTCTTTATCTAGGTCCAGGCAATTGTAATTGAGGAATCAAAAGAGGGAGGGGTGCTAATAGGGACAAGGACGCTTATTGGATCAAATACAGTATACATAATCCTAGTGGCCAATGTTCCATCTTGATCACCAGCATGATATTCATTTAATGTCAGAGAGGGATTATGATTCAGCAATTAAATGCTAATATTGTCTTAACTTGAATTGCTGCAAGAAAAGTAAGCATATTAATATTTAAGACCGCTTTCTAATTTAATTTGAAGCATATTTTTTCCTATTTTAAAGGATGAGGTCAGCAGAAAAAGAAAGAGATCTACAGAAGGGGAGGGAACTCCTGCCAAAAAGAGCAGAACAGAATCACAGGAGAAGGCAGAGGTAAATTTCAACTTGTTACAGTTATAATTCTGTGCTTTCATGCTTCAAATTACTTATCACCTTAACTATATATTGCGTATATAAAATGAAAGCCTTCTAATTATAGCACCTTTTTATTTGTAGGCGATATTCAGATAGCATATGACCAATATTTTGAAGTGCAAATTTGTGACTTTCATTTACCGAGACCAAGATTTTGTTGTTTTCATAGTAACATATTAAATGGATACTTGAGTTATTTTGCCATATTGTTTTTAGTCTTCACAAATATGTTCTTTAGATCTCTACTGTAAACACATGTACAAGTACCTGAATTTGTCTCATATTCTAACATATGTTCAGACTCCAAAAGATGATGGTATATACTGGAGAGTGAATTTTGAACGATTTCCACCAAACATTTACAGGGACCAGGTCTTGGTAGCCTCAGCTGCAGCAAAATAGACACAGTATGTCATCAACTTATATATCAAATTCTCTCAGTAATTTTAGCGATAAAATTTGTGGTATCTTTAGCCAATTTAATTCTTTTTCTAGGAATCAAAATTCGGTTTCAACTTACTGTATTTGACCCAATATGTGCCCCATCCCTGTAGGTTCCCTTTCTCCTTTTTGGACCTCAATTTCACTTTGTACACGTACCTTATTACCTTAGGAAAAGATAATCCTTTTCTAAATTGGATTTATGAAGCATTCTCATATTCTTTTTCTATTTTTTAGACACTGGAAACTTATTGGGGTTTGAATATGGTAAATCAACGTCTCTGTGATATCAGCTATATACCTTCAAAAATTTCATTCATTTACTTCATCAATTTTAATTCATCCTTGTGTGGTATGAACAATACAAAGCAATGAGTTTGTTGAATTATTGTTATTTATTTCAGTTCAATTCTCTCCGGTATCACCAACACAAATCAATAAATGAAAATCACATTTAATATTCTGAGTTTTTTTTTTCAAAAATCATATTTTAGTTCAGTTAAGCCAATGTGACAATTCTCTAATCTAAAGTTCCTTTATACATGTGTATTTGTCTTGTTTTTAATAGAAAGCTGGCGAAGTGTTGCGGACCTTTCTGAGACTGAGTGAAACAAAATTTTCATCAGGTGCTACCACCACTTCGTGTGCAATAAGTGTGAATGAGGTATGTTTGTGAAGGAGAAAAAAAAAATTGTGTGAAGCATGTGTTGCAGAAGAAAGGAATGGGTGCTACTTTTTCATATCTTTCTGTGTTAGATAGGCCTGTTCAGGACAATAAACCGGTGCATAATATGTCTGTAAGTCAGTTCTCATACTATCTATAGTGTGATATGAGAGGAAAAAATGTTTTTTGATATACTGGCCCATGGGCGATATGAAGGATTATGGATTTCCCACCCTTGAAACATACCAGTGAATTTGTCACTATTTAAATGAGGTCACTATCAAAGAGTTGATTGTTGATCTATTGGTCAACTATGCAGGTCACTGTTGATAAAAAATAGTTATTTTTGTTTAATCTTTGGTTTACAACTTTGCAGTTAGAGCTATACTTATTAATATGATTATATATCTGTATCACTTTTATTTTCCTTCTAGGTGTTCCGTGCCCTACCCAAGGAGTTGTCTTTGACCAGGCACGTGTTGGAAATGTACATGACAATGTTGTGTGATGATATGGTAACTCTGCTCTCTGTTTTGTCGAATTTTGAAATTAATGTGATAATTGTGTGTTTTTATTATGTTGGTGTGTGTATACATGCCTTCCATAATGAGGTTGCTTTGGTTTTCATGATCACCGGACCCTATTCCTTAGGAATCCTATCGGCATATCGGCAATCTCCGTACATTACTGACTTCAATATTAGGAAATAAAGATAATATTATAATAATAATAATATAATTATAATATGTAATTACATATTTCCTCTGAATAAACACTCTATTTTTGGCAAAGATCAGTTATTTTATTAATTTTTTTAATCTCCCTTATTTCACTTGGAGCTAAATGTTTCACTTTTGTATTTCAGAATGGATTGTTCTCCAAAGTGGATGAGATGTCTGGTGGACTATATGTAGTCAGTATCCTTATAAGTATAGAGAAAATTGCTAACAAAGAGTCCCTCCTGACCAATTTTTCATAGTAGATGAATTCTTATCTTGATGATATACCAAAAACATTGAAACATGCATTTTTTTGTATATATAATATTTCATATACATTCCTATGGATTCCTACAAAAATTACAGTTAATTTAATGATTTCACCTAAAGATAGATACATTTAAAGATAACAATAATGTGCAATTTAACAATATATTGTTTCTTACTTTCTGGCATTAGAACTCATTTCCATTTATTTTCACTGTTTTCTGTTGTTGATTCTTTGACTTCTGAGATTTCTATAAAGGTTTACAAGAGCTTGCAAAGGCACACATAGAGTCTGTTGTCCAAGAAAGGTGAATTTTAATTGTCTCCCTTTGAGGGCATATGTTTTTCTCTCCACCTTGTCATCTTTTGTGGGAAAATTTGACCTGACTTTCTGAATATTGCCCATATTATTTGTTATTGAATATTTTGAAAGATAAAGCTAATTCATTGAAAAGAATGTAAAATTAACTGTAAGAATATATTTGTTTTTATAAACTTGATAACATGGTGCATAGAAGCAAATCTTTTCTTTGCTCTTAATTGAGCAAGATTTTTCTTTACTGTAAATTACTGCTATCTGACATATATTTCTTTGTTTTGATTATTTACTTAAGCTTACACATGTGGATAATGTTTTCAACAGAAATATTTAAAATTATTCAGATTTGGATCAAAGTGCTTGAGGATATTCAGAGTTTTGTTGGTGAAGAAACATTCAAAGCAAAAACAGGTAATAAAATATCTTTATTTTTTAAAAACAAAGGGAGAAATTTTCAAAGAATAAAGAGATCAAAAGACAATCAAGGGAAGATAACTCTTGTATTCATTTTTGGACGTTACCCTTTAACAATACCAACATTCATTAACTCCTTAAAATAAAATTCTCCACAGAAGACTGTTACAGAAGAAGTCGAGAAACTTTCAGGAATCCATTAACAGAGGTCAAGGAAAACTCTGAAGTTAACCAAATGAACTTTCCTTTATTCCCGCAGTGGTTTGTTGATTTTAAATTCATGACATTTTAAAATCTATTAGAATGCTCATGAAACTGGACTGTGAAGTTTTCTGGAGGGTTAATGTTTTCACTAGAATTCAATAATTAATACAAAGCCATGCACTCTGTTTATCAAATTATCTCATATTTTTGCTACCATCCTCGATACTCCAGGGGTTCCAATCACATACGATCTCTGCACCCCTTGACTATCTCACAGTAAAACTGGAGGCAACAGAACAGGTAATTTAGTCCTGTGATGTACATCAAGAGAGTCATATAACGGTACACTGTGACTATGTTGCATTGATGTTGGGCGTCACTCTTTCTCTTTAGTCTTCAAAGAAAGTTTTTGCAGGCCTGTGATTGGTTCAGATTTGTTCCCCTGAGCTGCCTTCAATTTTACTATGAGATAGTCCAGGGTGTAGGGATCGTATGTGATTGGAACCCCTGGAGTATCGAGGAAATTTTGCTACATACACTTTATCACAAATTTGAAGAGGTCTTCACTTTGTTGAGTAATTTTGACCTTGTAAATGATTTATGGAATATTATATTTATTATAGATAGAAGATTATGCTATGATATCATCAAAGGAAGCCAAGGAATTGTTGTATAACATGTTTTCTGAAAACTTCATCACATTAACTGTGAGTATTAATTATAGCACTTCAAAGACAGTGCAAAAATTAAACTCCTGCTAAAATAATTATGTTTACAGTATTTCAAAACATGAAAATCCTTCATCTAGTGCATACAGCAATAATATTAGTAAAAAGATTAATAAATCTTTTCAAATCTATTTTTTTCAAATGCATCTTTATTAAGATCTATTAAATGAAATGTATGCAAATGTTCAAAACGTTGATGTACATTTTACAGGAAGTATCCAAAACACCTGACCATGCTCCGTCCCGAACATTCTACCTGTTCAATGTGGATGTTCCTCAGGTAGCCCGGATTGTGGAGCAGAGATGTTTCAAGGTACAGTACTTATATTTGTATATATTGTACTTATATTCTTATATTGCCTACCCCTAACAATAAAAAAACCTTATTTCTAAGAGCAAGACTAGGATATTTTGTCTCTTTAGCTAACAAGACTCTATAATGCAACTTTGATATCATAAATTGTATAGAATGAGTATTTTGTTGATACATCAAGGCTTGAAAAGTCACTTATTTCTAAAACAAAGCAAGAAATGGAAGGCAAATTAACCTATCACTTTAGAAAGAGATCCTGTTTTCCTAGAAATGGTTGGAAGTTTGATAGAAAGCAGGTGCATGTATTCAGTTGTGATCTGTCTATATGCCTTGTATTGTAACAGAATCCAGATGTTTTCAAATTATGAACTTATATCACTTTTAATGAAAAATGTTTCTTTGTAAATGTTTCTCCTTAGGCTGTGAAGAATGCCATGGTACGCCGTGAAACAGAAGTGGCAGAGCACAAGTAATATTCCAAATATATATCATACATAATCTTCTAGTTCTTTCATATACTTTACTTAGATTCTGTATATCGTGCTTCTATAATAATAGTATAAATTGCACACATTCACGTCATGATCACACCAATTCTAGTAATCCATGCAGTCTTAAATGAACAGTAATGAATATGATTTAAAATTTAACTGAAGTTCTATAGTTTTTAATATACAAGAGCCCATGTTATTAAATTTATACCTGTATTCTGCTCTATCATATGCTCCAATACAAGAGTGTACAGTCAAACCTGTATATAAAGACCACACAAGGTACAAGGAAAAATGGTCTCAATAGCCAAGTGGTCTTTATACACAGGTCAAATCGCGTGTTATATATAAATGGCCATTTGGAGCCCTAAAAAGATGTCTTTCATAAAAAAAAGTGGTCTTTATACAGAGGTGGTCGCTAAGGCAGGTTTCAATGTATTCATAAAACATGACAGTGGAGCGGAATTTAAAGTCTAGTTTAAATTAGACTTAATTGGCATGAGGGCTGACATGGTAAGGGTGTGTTGTGATAATTTAATGACCTCTTGTTTGTAGGAGAGTACTAGACAAGAAGGAGAGAGTAGACGCCATCGTAGTGACACTGACTGACCCCGAACAGAGGGAGGAGATCGAGCAGACGATTAGTCCGCCGGAAAAGGAGCAGATACAGAAGGTCAAACACACAGTACAGATGTAAGTCCCTGTTAATCATCTTCATTCACAATTATTTCATGTGGAAATTTTTATAAACCGACAATGGTACTAATTTATGTACCACATGATAACGTTTGTGTGGGACTAGTATCTCCAGTGGTGATGGAACTCTTTGTTATTTTCTCTCTGAATTGATGTTTAGTGCGGGATATTGTCTTTAACGTCATTCCATCACCAATAAAAAACAATAGTCTGCACAAACATTATCAAGTATCACATGGTTCGTGAATGGGTCCCATTGTTTAATATTAAATGAAAATTGATGTAATCACTTCAGGCAGCACTGTATTACATGTTATGTTTGTGGATATTTTCTTTAGTTGTTTATAGTTTTGAAAATATTTTTTAGATAGAAATTATTTGTGGTTAGTCTTTGTAACAATCATAATATTACAATCATATACAAAACATATTTCATCAGTTTTACATTATGTACCCAGTAGTTACATAGCAACCATAGCAACCAAGGAAAACATTTCTACAGGATGAAAAATTCGCTTTAAACTGTATTACATGTACAAGGTCATATTTAGAGTACAATATTACTGTATACTATCAATGGCCCAAAATAGAGAGTTGTAGTGTAACTTTGTCTTTCTGATTCATGTTTGATGAAAAGATGAACTGTTTATTACTTTATGTCCCAACTACTTTACATCCTAGATTTAAATAAACAGTTCCAGTATACAAGAAGACACAACACGGACATACCGCAGTCTCCCAAAACACGCTCCTCGCACTTCACACATGCCACACACCGCTTACATGGGAGGTCGTCCTTACATGACCATAGCTGTTAATAGGATGTTAAAATAATCAAACAAACAAACAAATAAATGGAACATGTTGAAGAGTTATCTTCCCTTACTTAAAAAATCTTACTCTGATTACAAATTATCTCCCCTTATGAAATATTGTTGATTTTAAGAGTTATCTCCCCTTACTTGTGAGTTCTTTTATCTTTGCTGTGTTGTAGGTTAGACCAGTGCGAGACCCAACTAGACGACAGCCTCTTTGTTCTTCAGTCTTATCTACAAGCGTCCACACAACACAATCTAGAGAATGTAGCTGTCAAAAAGAAGCGATGAGGAAAATAAAATTTTAATATGTATCAATAGTTTAATTGTTGTTTGTGTTTGCAGAAATTTGATAGACTTAATGGGCTATTCTATGATTATCTATGGGAAGGATTGCATAATCTTTCTATCAGTAAGACCTATTATCCATTAAAGATGCTCCACCGCCGACAGAGCATAAATGATATTCATCATTTGAACAATAATTGGTGTGTAATCGTGTATATATCTGTCTAATTAACACAAAAACTAATATAAAATAATCTATTTTGCCTTTTGTGCATGCGCAACCAGTACTTCAATCCATATAAGATATAGTGCCACGGAATTTTTTCGGGATGCAAAAAATTATTTTTCAAATTTTTACCTTGAAGTAAAATTAGAAGCTCAAACTTTTCAATGGTGGTAATGGTGTAAAGAACGTAAAATTTTGTAACTGAAGAAAATATTAAATCATCTGCTCCTGTTTTTGATAGTGAAAAAATATCATTTGTCAGCGGTGGAGCATCTTTAAATTTTTTGCCTCTCCCCACTCGTAAAGAAAATATTAGAATAGTCCACCTATAAATATGTCTATACTGTATACGTATAGTTTTGAAGTAATATCATTTGAGAGATTTTTGCATTCTAGTAACGATAAAAATACTGATCATAGAATTGATGTATAATGAATAGTCATCTTGTCATGTCAAGGGTGTTCCATATACAATACTTTTCATCATCACAGGGAAGATGGTACTAGATAGTATTTCTTGTTGAGTGAAGAAGAAGAAATGTAAATATACGATAAGAGGAATATGAAGATTAAGAGTAAAGTGTATGAAATAAAACAAGAGATATCTTGGCGTCGTTTAAAAGAGGGATTTTTTATCTGCTTTTTAAACTTCAACAATCAAAATCAAAGATGGCAACCTGTTGTCCATCTTGTTCACCGATCGGTCCTAAAAAACAACATGCACAACAAAGGCCCAAGTGGAATTTTCATATGAAATTTGAAAGAGATCCCCTCGCTACTTTCTGAGAAATGGCTGAAACAAACTTTAACTATCAAAATCGAAGATGGCTGCCTGGTGGCCATCTTGTCCGCCAATCAGTTCCAAAATGTAATATGGGCAATCGTGGCCTTAGAGGAACATACAATGTACATATGATATTTGAGAAAGATTCCTTCAGTACTTTCTGAGAACAAGTCACCGTGGTAAAAAAACAACCAAGTGGTTTCTGATAAATAGTGGTAACAAAATTCAATTTAAAGGGACAATTCTGTCTAAGAGTACATTAAAATTTGAACATGTTTCGGAAACAAACCAGTTCTAAACGAAATTAATTTAGTTGGTTTTACTGTGATATGCCAGAAAAGCCCACTGTAGTGAAATGTATGTGAAATGTTCAAACTCGCTTACTGTCCGCCATTAAACATAGTTGTCGAATGTTTTGTATGCCGAACCCTTGCCCTTGCTAGTGTAGTAAAGAAATTTTTGTCTAGAACTACTCAAATCGCTCTTACAGTAGTGTGCTTACTTTATTAGATGCATGTTCTTGTCTAAAAACAATTTCATCAACTCACCAGTGGTTATGTATTGCATTTGTTTAACCAGCCTGACTTTGGCTCGGTTATGGGTATTGTACTGATCAACAATTAGGAATTTCAACGGTATCAATCAAAATACTTAACAATGCCGTGGAATTTGTCAACATTTTTTGTTTTTGTTATTTGTTTCATAAGGAATGTCATATTTTGCTTCATGGTTATGTAACAGAATTAGCCTCAGTGAATTGTGGCTTTAAAAATTCAAGATGGGGACCGGTCAGCTATCTTGTTGATTGATCGGTCCTAAACGTCAGTATATGCACAACTAGGGCCCAAGGGGAACCTACTTATGAAATTTTAGAATGATCCCTTCTGAAATATCTGAGAAATAGCGAAAACAAACTTCAACTATTGAAAACCAAGATTGGCTGCCTGTTGGCCATCTTGTTGACTGATTGGTCTCAAAATGTAATATGCACAACTAGGGCCCTAGGGGAACCTACATGTACTTATGGAATTTGAGAATGATCCCTTCAGTACATTCTGAGAAATGGCGATAACAAACTTCAATTATCAAAATCCAAGATTGGCAGCCATCTTATTGACTGATTGGTCCCAAAATGCAATATACATAACTGAGGCCCTAGGGGAACCTACATATAAAATTTTGTGAAAGATTCCTTCAGCACTTTCTGAGAAATAGCGATAACAAGAACTGTTAACAGACGGATGGACGGATAGATGCCAGACACTGCGGCATGACACCTTTGGGCCAGGTAAGCTAAACAGCTGATATAGCATCTGAATAATTCGGACCAATTTCCATGGAACAGCAAGCATCTGCTGGAATAAGGATACAAGAAATAAGTGTCAAGAGTTATCTCCCCTGTTAAAAACCTTGACTTTGACAACTTTCATAATATTTCTGCCAATATGCAAATGAGTTAATACCACTACTTGAAGTGGAAATGTTCTGATAAATACTTTACTGCAGTAGTAAGTGAAAGCAGTTAAAATAGGCAGGTAACTCTGCTTACCTGGTACAATAGATAATGGACAATGTGGTCAGCAAGCTAAGGCAGTCCTTCTATTGCACACTGATGGGTTCAAGGATTGTATGTAAACTACCACATTGTGATGAGTGATAATTGAATGGTGGATTGGTTAAGTGTGTTACATTGGATCTGGGTCACAAGGGTGCTATATATATATATTTTTTTTTTCAATTATGTCGCACACATGAAATCTATTAATCACATATGTAATAATTTTTTACAAAATAAGGGTAGTATTTCTTGGTATTTTCTCATAGAGCGAGGTCGTCATGAGGTGTCCCACCCTTCCACTAACCCTGCAAAGTTTGGATTTGATTTATAATATTTTGGCAATATCAATTATGTGGTCAAATGTAATTTGCATATGAAGTCATGTTTTAAAAAAGGGGAGGTAACTACAAAGATTCACTATGGTATAATGATGTAAAGTGAAGATAACCATACCTGTTTTTACTTTTGCCATCTTTGGATAATGGGTATGGAGATTAATCTACATAAATACTTATTTCTAAAATGGTATTGAATTTATTAACATTACAAATTACTTAAGGTGTACTTTTGAAAGTCCACTCAATGATAATAAAAATACCACAAAATGTCAAATTTACAAAGGGGAGATAACTATTAAGATGCAATTTGTATATATGCAAGTCAAAAATACGGTGTTGTCTGGTCCGTCATAAAGTTTTGCTTACGATATTTAAACTTACCGGTACTTCTTTTACACTTCATAACAATAACATAAAGACCATTTTCCTGATATGCTGTTTTATTCGACTTTACCCATATTAACATGTCCTTTCCATCTAGAATTTGGGAATTACATAGAATTCTTTGTTTTTTGTGTGATTTCTTTCTTTGAAAAAAAAAATGAGTGTTTTAGTTGATGTGTGATTAGAATTAATGTAAGGATTTAGGTTTATTTTATTTAGCACCCAGAGATAACCTACAATCATTACCCGACAATAACCCAACATAATCGAGGACTTGTGGAAACACTTTCAGTTATTAGTATTTGTATGAAAAGGTCGAACAGGACCCGATATATATGCTTTTGTTAAGTTGAATCTTCACAAACAAGCACTCCTTGTACCAACTATAGACACTTGTAAACAAAGTGGCTTGGCTATTTGGTAACAGAAATATGTGCCAAATCCTGTGGACTTGTTTAAATGAACAATTTGCGTATTTTTTATCAAAACATAAGCAAAAACAATCTACTATCTAAAAACTAGGTACCATGGCCCTAATTTGGCTAGAAACATCCTTTTTGACAGAGTTTCCATGGTAACAGAAAAATTTTCGAAAATGGAAGGTTGCAATAGTAAAAGGCACAGCTAGAACACTTGTCTGATGTATACATGTACAGAAAAATTCAAGGAGATGTGTTGAATGGTTTTTGTGTCATAGCCTGGAAAATTTATCTCGGACAGATCACTGACAAAATGCGATTTTAAAAGCTCACCATCTGATGATGGTGAGTTAAAAAAAAGACATTAATTTGTCTGCTTCAGTTCATTTTTATTCAAATTTTTTAATTCTATATGTTTCCACAACCATGGATCTGTTTATTATACATTGTAAATACAAAATATAACAATGGGGTACATCGCTCTGTCAATATAACATCACAGATAGGCTAAAAATGTCATCATGCTTTAACTTCTCTGTATTCAAACAAAACATAGAATTTTCTCCAGCTGAACTGTACATTATGTAGTAGTAACGACAGTGCATTACCAGAGGAATAACGCCTGGTCCATTAATGAAAGAACTTCAGTCATTATGTTCTCTTTATTAAATTTTCATATTTATTGCCATTACTTACATGTGTTTGAGTGACTTGTATTTTCATTCTTTCCAAATTTGTGTTTAGAATTTTTAATATTTGATTTTTAATATATAAGACAGATTGCATTAAATTGTTCAGTGCTAGTTAAAACATTTCAAAATTATATATTTTTTTATAAATATTAATTAGAATATTATATTTTTCAATAAATTTACCAATTAACATACAGAAATCATATTCTGTATTTGCATATTTAACGAGTTATCTGGACTTGCGGGGGTATCAATTGTTACATCATGCGTTTACGAGTGTAACGCCAAATTTTTGAGAGAAAAAGACCTGAAATGCACTAACAAAATAGTGACGTAACAATCGATACCTACCCGCAAGGAAACTAACTCTGTAATATGCAAAGATGGAATTTCCCTATGATAAAAATCCCACTGTTTGCTTTGATAAAAAAGGATTATATACCCTGTTATTAAAAGAATGTTTCTTATGTAGACCTTCCTGAGAAATTTTATACAATTCATGTAGCATTGTTTTGTTCCTTAGTATTTCATTACTAGCTTTATCATATAAATAACAAACAATCAAATCAACAGCAGGTATTCAAATATTAATTTAAAACATTACTAATATGATATTAATTGATTTAATTTTCTATTATAAATAGCAGGATTTAATTTCATTATTTGTATATAATTAAATGTTCTCAATAAAAAACAATTAGAGGATACACATCACCACTAAACATGGTAGTAAACTTTTCTTCTGATTACATGTATATATATATATATATATATATACTCTGGGGTACATACAGAAATACCTGTTCATAGACTAGTGTACGTAGATATAAAACATCCCAACCTTATGCATACTTAATTACCATTGGTATTATCAATGGGAAGTTTACCATTAAAACCTGCGTAACAAAGAGATCTTTATATATTATGGATTTCAGTAAAATCAACAGTTTAAACATTGTACATCAAATTATTTCCCTCCCAGTCCTGACAGAGTGAAACAAAGGGAAGTAACTGTGATAGATCTAAATGGAATAAAGGGAAGTAACTCTGGTAAATCAGAATATTATTGCAATACAAGAATCACTCCATGACTTTTGTAAGAGTTATGGGACTTTGCACAGGTCTTCCACTTATTTGGTTTGTAGCTCTTCAGCTTTTGGAAACTCTTCTTTCTAGAGCTGGAAGATCTTTTGAGAAGACTTCTCAGAACAGCTAGCACAAATCAAGTTTCGTTGTCCTCTGTTTAGAATATATTCAATACATATACATTTATATAGTTTTTTTCCAGGCTTTTCCCTTGTACTCGATTATAATTGTTCAAATTCTCAACCAGGACCTGATAATATCTATATGGAACCAATTGAATGTAACTAACACATGTCTAATATCAGGAGGGTTCTGTCCATGCACATTCTTTGTTTTCTTTCCAAGCTGTACTTTCATCTTCATAGATTTCCTGCAAAAAAACAAAAAAAAAAATAGATACTGATAATTCAATATGTCCCTACAGTCTGCCAAAACAATAATCTTTCGGGTAAACCATTGTTTCATGCACTGAGATTTTTTTTTTTTTTTTTTTGTAATTAGTAAAATTGATTTCTTGAAGTGAATATACATTGTAAGCAGAACATCCATAATACAATTATCCAGTCAAAAGCTATACAAACATTGCAAAAGTATAAAAACCAATAAAAAAGTTAATGAAAAATGTAAAATATTTTGTATTAATCTAGTTTTGCTAAACTGACACCATAAGGCCTTGGTTGAATTAAGATTATATTAAATTGAAGTCTGATCTAGAACTGTTAAAAGTCAATTGTAATTACAGTTAAACCTGTCTTAGTGACCACCTCTGTATAAAGACCACCTGCTTATTAAGACCACTTTCTTAGGGTCCCAAATGGCCATTTATAACACAATTTGACATGATGCAACTTGGCTATAGTGACCACTTCCCTTTAGTAATCCCTTAGGTGGCCTTATAGACAAGTTTGACTGTACATCTTCAGTGTATTTGTTGGCAGTCACTGCCAGTGGTTACCTTTTTCCATATCGGTACGACAGCCTTGACAGTATCTATAGCGTAGCTGACAGCCTCCAGACTCTCCTTTCTGTGTGGAGACGATACCCGCTATCACAATGCTGGCCTCCTCTACTGGTACAACCCTGTTAAAGATTAGACCTAGGTTAAATTTGACAGAAATATTGATATACAACTGTTTTCCACAGATTCAGACCCAGAGGACATAGAAGGCTAGGGGTAGAATATCCATATATTTGAGACTATGTTAACACCATGGCCCAAAGGTAGAGGGAAAAAGGTACATGTTGGAATCCTTGACTGAAATAACCTTGGTCCAAAAGTGGACATCCTTGATCCCCAGGTTCAATCATATATGCTCTCTGCAAAATGGAGGGCTAGGAGTAGAATGTTTGACATCTTAACACCTAAATCCACTGGCCCAGATGAGAACAGCTAGTATCAGAACATGTTGACACTCTCTTAAAGATAGACTAGTGTATGTGATTGTAACCCAGGTGATTGAGGGTAAAGGTGGAGGGTTAGTGGTAGAATGTTTGACATCTTAACTCCTCAATGCACAGGCCCAGATGAGGATGACTAGTATCAAAAGGCGTGGACACTCTCCTCAAGATATTGTTTGTGATCAATGTAATTGGGGATGGTTAGTGGTAGAATGTTTGACATCTTAACCACTTTAAGCCACCATGACCCAGAGGTGGATGACTAGTGGTAGAATGTCAGAAACCTTACTTGCTCAGCCATCACAGCCCAGAGGAGTAGGGGTAGTGATAGAATGCCAGACACCTTAACTACTTGGCCACCATGACCCAGAAGTGGAGGGCTAGTGTTAGAATGTCAGACACCTTAACCACTTTGCCACTATGTTCAATAGATGTAGGGCTAGTGGTAGAATGCCAGACACCTTAACTACTTGGCCACCATGACCTAGAAGTGGAGGGATAGTTTTAGAATATCAGACACCTTAACCACTTGGCCACCATGTTCCATAGATGAAGGGCTAGTGGTAGATTGTCAGACACCTTAACTAAACAGCCAATATGACCGAGAGGTGGAGGGCTGGTGGTAGAATGTCAGACACCTCAACCACTTGGCCACTATGTTCCATAGATGAAGGGCTAGTGGTAGATTGTCAGACACCTTAACCACTAGGCCACTATGTTCCATAGATGAAGCACAGGTGCTCGTTTCTAATATAAGTATAAGTATAATACTGGGTCAAGGTCTATAACTCGGCCGGCCATATAACACTACCCAATTTCAGAAAAAGTATGATTATTATCCATCCGTATAGAATATGATAATAGGAATACTCTCAATCGACAGCCAGATAATTTATCTTTAATTTGGTATATGATACAATATAAATCACGCCGTATAAATGTCACTAGGTATCCAGAAACATCGGAAAACAGCCAGATTTCAACTGGTCGGACACTGTGGTGTCCTCCGATAAACACGCCAGGGCTCTAATGGGTAGCTCAAAAAAACCACTGCATGTCAACATTTCAGCTTCATAGGAATTAAAGTTTGGTAAAAAACAAACTTACCGGTATGTTAGTGTTTATCTATATACCATCCATTTGCTCAATACAGCCTTTTGAAATTTCCGATTGAAAAAATGTGTGTCTCTAGCCTTCATGTTGATATGTGTGTAGTACATTTGTTTTCTCGGCGTTGATTGGTCAATTAATTTTCGAGAGCCAATCAACGCCGACAAAACAAATCTACTGCACACATACTTACATGGCGGCTAGAGACATAAATTTTTCAATCGGAAATTTCAAAGGGCTACGTTAGGCAAATGGATGGTATTTATCCATGGATTTACTAACCGGTAAGTTTGTTTTCTACCAAACTTTCATTCTTATGACGCTGAAGTGTTGACATGCAGTGGTTTTTGAGCTACGCATTAGAGTCCTGGCGTGTTTATCGGAGGACACCACAGTGTCCGACCAGTTGAAATCTGGCTGTTTTCCGATGTTTCTGGATACCTAGTGACATTTATACGGCATGATATATATTGTATCATATACCAAATTAAAGATAAATTATCTGGCTGTCGATTGAGAGTATTCCTATTATCATATCCTATACGGTTGGTTAATAATCATACTTTTTCTGAAATTGGGTATGTGTTATATGGCCGGCCGAGTTATAGACCTTGACCCAGTATTATACTTATGTTTATATTAGAAACGAACACCTGTGGATGAAGGGCTAGTGGTAGATTGTCAGACACCTTAACTAATTATAATCCGACACAATGACCCAGAGGTGGAAGGCTAGTGGTAAAATGTCAGACACCTTCACCACTCAATTCTGCCGACATGAACCAGAGGTGGAGGAAAAGTGGTAGATTGTCTGACACCTTACCTTAACCACTCAATTCTGCCGACATGAACCAGAGGTGGAGGACTAGCGGTAGAATGACGAGATAAACCACTTTATGAGAAGCTACAAGAACACTATAATATACTGTTTATTATTCTTACCAACTCTACACACACTATTGTTAAGTGATCATCACATACATGTGGACTATACCTATCCCCGATCCCTTGTCTGGCTCTAAAATAAATATTACATGGCAAACGTAGGAGTAGAAAACTTATTATTTCCATAGAGAATTACATTGAGAATTTTCATTGTTAACATACCAGTTAAGAGATGCCTAATTGGTTTAGTTAATGACCTATTGTTTATTTCTGCTGAGTAATAATTCAAAACACTGAAGCTGTCTAGGGACTAAAGGTAGATTACAATATAAATATCATATGAAGTAAACGTATATTATAGAACAACATATATTGCACTTGTAATTTATCATCCGTTAAGGTTAAAACATTTCCACCTTTGAATTTCAAGAAAAATAGCCTTTCCCCCCCAAAAAATCAGGATTTATCAGGCTTCCATGATGAAGGAAACTCAGAGTTCCTGTAAAAAATCATCAACCTACAATCAAAATCTTACAATTATTATTATCTTTATTAAATATCAAACTGTTCTGCTATGGTATTAGCAACAGCAATCTCTTCGTAAGATTTATTTCAATATGGAACATTCATCAGCAGGGATCTTAAGGCAAACTATAGCTACCGCACCGGTAAGAATTGTTCATAAATTCTTTATGAGAATGAGAGGCAATAAAATTGGTACACAAAGCAATCTTTGACACCTAAGTGATTAGAAACAGACCACCATTTTATGAAAATCTACTGAAGATGAATAACAAAACATACCTAGCAAATTACTTGTGCAAGACACCATGCATGGGCTATTTGCTAGATTTATATACCACTATCTCTGACTGACATCAAACAGTCAGACTACCCAGGAAAAAGTGGCACCGATGTCTATGGGGATGTTCCCTAGATCAAGGTTGCTATGTATCGAAGTGTCATAACAGCAGAAGATACTAGTAGGTCACGAGTTTAATTATTGATTACCTCCCTTGTGAACAAACAGTCAGACAGGTACACTATCAATATTCAATAGTTTTATTGCCTTCCAATACAGTAGTGCGGAACCTAGTAAGCAGTCTATAAACCGGGTAATTATGACACCAAAATATGTAATTATAACAGGCATAGTGTACAAGCACTCACTTATATTGATCATAAACGGTAACTGTGGCCGATAGTAAGACAAACTATCATTTCTTTGTTTTTCTGGTCGTGTTTTATAACTATATATGTCTGACTATACTGATCAGGCCATAAAAAGAATATTCCCGGTTTGTGTGGTTGAGAAAAGCCGGAGTTCCATGAAAAACACAACTGTTCTAATTTCAAGTGGCAAATCCCTAAATAAATGTGGGCATCATAAATTAACAAATTTTCTAGAAAGTGGTTGAAATTTGGACACTGTGACCATTTGCCCCCACCAAGCATTCCAATCTATCAAAGTTACTTCCTCATTAGTTTACTATAATGGGTATTAACAGGTAACTGACAGGGTGAAACAAAGGGAAGTAACTCTGGACGGGTATTGACAGGTAACTGACAGGGTGAAACAAAGGGAAGTAACTCTGGACGGGTATTAACAGGTAACTGACAGGGTGAAACAAAGGGAAGTAACTCTGGACGGTATTGACAGGTAACTGACAGGGTGAAACAAAGGGAAGTAACTCTGGACGGGTATTGTAACTGACAGGGTGAAACAAAGGGAAGTAACTCTGGACAGGTATTGACAGGTAACTGACAGGGTGAACAAAGGAAGTAACTCTGGACGGGTATTGACAGGTAACTGACAGGGTGAAACAAAGGGAAGTAACTCTGGACGGGTATTAACAGGTAACTGACAGGGTGAAACAAAGGGAAGTAACTCTGGACAGGTATTGACAGGTAACTGACAGGGTGAAACAAAGGGAAGTAACTCTGGACGGTATTGACAGGTAACTGACAGGGTGAAACAAAGGGAAGTAACTCTGGACGGGTATTGACAGGTAACTGACAGGGTGAAACAAAGGGAAGTAACTCTGGACGGGTATTAACAGGTAACTGACAGGGTGAAACAAAGGGAAGTAACTCTGGACAGGTATTGACAGGTAACGGACAGGGTGAAACAAAGGGAAGTAACTCTGGACGGGTATTGACAGGTAACGGACAGGGTGAAACAAAGGGAAGTAACTCTGGACGGGTATTGACAGGTAACTGACAGGGTGAAACAAAGGGAAGTAACTCTGGACAGGTATTGACAGGTAACTGTCAGGGTGAAACAAAGGGAAGTAACTCTGGACGGGTATTGACAGGTAACGGACAGGGTGAAACAAAGGGAAGTAACTCTGGAAGGGTATTGACAGGTAACTGACAGGGTGAAACAAAGGGAAGTAACTCTGGACAGGTATTGACAGGTAACTGACAGGGTGAAACCAAGGGAAGCAACTCTGGACGGGTATTGACAGGTAAGGTGGCAGTGTACAGTAGATTTGAAAAATTCAGCAAAATGAAGTGCAGGCTTTAATTATGTACACACAGCTTTTTAACCTTAAATAACATCTATATAAAAGTATATATATTTTTAATCTACACAACATTTGCAATAGTTATGGAGAGTTCAATTGTGGACAGGTCCGCTTTTTATGGTTTTGTGAGGCTGTAAAAACCAACATAACCAAATTTGTTTTTTTGAAAAAATGCAAAAAATTGAGATTTTCAACCCAAAATTACACCCCCTCTAGGAGATTTTTTTTTCTTGAACACAGTTTAAAACCAAGCATCACTGCCGTGATAGCGGAACCGAGCCTATTTCGACATAGGTATATCATTAAACTTTTGAGCAATCTTACCTCGTACCCCAGCTATCAATTTCTGCTGCTACAGTATTGAGTTTTTGCATCTTAGACGCACATTCGGATACCCTCTAAACCATTAATCTCGAACCCATTTTGGGGAATTTCTTTATGCAAATGTGAAGCCTGCATATAATTCTCTAGATTGAATTCACCAATTTTAGGACATATACATTTTTTAATTTTTTTATGCATATAATAAAACAGGGGCTTTCTGCTTAATAAAAATCTCACCCATGGCCATTCGGTCTTACTGTACACTGCTACCTTATACAGCATGTTTTGTATTTTTAAGTTTTCCGAAAACCCAAATAATGTCTAAACAAAGTTGTGACGAACAAAATGACCTATCCGGATACTGTGTATCTCTAATAGTCACCGAGTAATGCCAATTTCCCCATAAGGTATATTTTCACCAATATTCCTCCAATACAAGTAACAAGGGGAGGTAATTTGAAAAAATGAAAGTTAAATAACTATGCTGTTTTCTGAAATAAAATTATTCTGAAAATTGAATATGGTATTTGGAGTTTCTCTCTATGCAGAAAAGTGAAAAATACTGGGTTGCTATGAAATCTGACCCTGTTCTGTGACGTCATAGTTACCATGACGTCATAATAATGGTGACGTCATAATCATATGCGCAAATGACGTCATAAATACTTAGTGTTATTATTTCTGACAATACAAATCCTATTATAATTTACCTTAGCACTAAATACACCTATTCTGATAGATAAATCTTAGCATGACATTCAAAATGTCATAATTTCCTGCATATTACATCAAAATATTGAGTTCCCACCCTTGAAATACAGAATATTACATGTAATCATGTAAAACTGTACGTTATTCCCATTTTATTGAAAAAAAGCCCCTTTTCCCTCTTTTCTTAAGAAAATGCCAATATCTGACAATATCGGCTTGACCGAACACTCACTCTTGTACAAAAAATACATATTATAGCCTTACCTTAATTATATGAAAACTGAGAAATCAATGAAAAAAATCCCAAAATTAGCACTTTTGCTCTAAATCTCCATGGATACCGGGTAATTAGCAGAGCAAAATTAATTGGAATTCATATTAAATGGACTGAGAGACACCCGGTTAACTGTTTTCAGCTTGCTGTTCAAGTGTAAAATGATTAATCAATTAACAGTCAAGCATATCATACCATACCTAGGTAGCAAATTACAGAATGGCAAAATGAGCCAATTACCTCCCTTTAGTTGTAACAAATGAAAAATATATGCATTTACACATTTTCAAACTGTTTAATTGTGATTTCTAAGATAAATGAATGAAAATTTAGCAAAATAAATTATAATCAAGGTCATTTTCCAAAAAATGAGAATTTCAGTCACCTATAAGGTGGCAGTGTACAGTAGATTTGAAAAATTCAGCAAAATGAAGTGCAGGCTTTAATTATGTACACACAGCTTTTTAACCTTAAATAACATCTATATAAAAGTATATATATTTTTAATCTACACAACATTTGCAATAGTTATGGAGAGTTCAATTGTGGACAGGTCCGCTTTTTATGGTTTTGTGAGCCTGTAAAAACCATGGTAACCAAATTTGTTTTTTTGAAAAAATGCAAAAAATTGAGATTTTCAACCCAAAATTACACCCCCTCTAGGAGATTTTTTTTTCTTGAACACAGTTTAAAACCAAGCATCACTGCCGTGATAGCGGAACCGAGCCTATTTCGACATAGGTATATCATTAAACTTTTGAGCAATCTTACCTCGTACCCCAGCTATCAATTTCTGCTGCTACAGTATTGAGTTTTTGCATCTTAGACGCACATTCGGATACCCTCTAAACCATTAATCTCGAACCCATTTTGGGGAATTTCTTTATGCAAATGTGAAGCCTGCATATAATTCTCTAGATTGAATTCACCAATTTAAGGACATCTACATTTTTTAATTTTTTATGCATATAATAAAACAGGGGCTTTCTGCTTAATAAAAATCTCACCCATGGCCATTCGGTCTTACTGTACACTGCTACCTAACTGACAGGGTGAAACAAAGGGAAGTAACTCTGGACAGGTATTGACAGGTAACTGACAGGGTGAAACAAAGGGAAGTAACTCTGGACAGGTATTGAGAGGTAACTGACAGGGTGAAACAAAGGGAAGTAACTCTGGACAGGTATTGACAGGTAACTGACAGGGTGAAACAAAGGGAAGTAACTCTGGACGGGTATTGACAGGTAACTGACAGGGTGAAACAAAGGGAAGTAACTCTGGACAGGTATTGACAGGTAACTGACAGGGTGAAACAAAGGGAAGTAACTCTGGACAGGTATTGACAGGTAACTGACAGGGTGAAACAAAGGGAAGTAACTCTGGACAGGTATTGACAGGTAACTGACAGGGTGAAACAAAGGGAAGTAACTCTGGACAGGTATTGACAGGTAACTGACAGGGTGAAACAAAGGGAAGTAACTCTGGACGGGTATTGACAGGTAACTGACAGGGTGAAACAAAGGGAAGTAACTCTGGACAGGTATTGACAGGTAACTGACAGGGTGAAACAAAGGGAAGTAACTCTGGACAGGTATTGACAGGTAACTGACAGGGTGAAACAAAGGGAAGTAACTCTGGACAGGTATTGACAGGTAACTGACAGGGTGAAACAAAGGGAAGTAACTCTGGACAGGTATTGACAGGTAACTGACAGGGTGAAACAAAGGGAAGTAACTCTGGACGGGTATTGACAGGTAACGGACAGGGTGAAACGAAGGGAAGTAACTCTGGACGGGTATTGACAGGTAACTGTCAGGGTGAAACCAAGGGAAGCAACTCTAATAGATCAGAATGTCACTCAGTTTTGGAAAATTTGTGGTAAAATATCTGACACCCAAATTTCTAAATTATCTTAATCACACGACCAAGGTTTTGACCAGTGGTAACACATTTGACATTATTAACAGCTGGTGTCTGTGCTGGACTTGCAGAATTCCCTATCCAACTCTATAATTGAGGCCCCAATCCTTCAAAATTTGCCTTAATAACCCATTAATTGGCAATGTTTTTAACCACAGTCTTTAACTGGGAATAAACAAATATAAGAGTAACTTCAGTAACCCTTATGCATGGTGACCTCGATGCATCATTGCCATCTTAGATTAAGGTAAATGGAGTTACTCTAATATGTTAACCTCCTTGCAGTTTTACCAGTAAAATTATGGCTCAACCGATCATCTACAAGAAGATGAATCGATCAATTCTGTCTGTAGCTGAATTAGCTGAAGTTATAATTACCATACATCTAAACAGCGTCTATAAAGAGGTAAACATGCAATAGACAATGTTATAATATATCTGTTTGTTATTGATTCCGATAAGGACAATGACCTACAGATGTTTACGTGTTTTGAAAAACTTGTCAAGTTTATGTAAATCTTAATAAATCCATATTGGAATCCTAATCACATACAACACATGTATAACAATCAATATTGTTCTTTTGATTGTCTGAGGTCAATGTCTTCAACAAAGCTCAGATTATATAAAGATGTTTTTTTCCCAATAATTCACTAGAATTAGTCTCCTATCTTACTTGTTTCACGTCCAGAAATGTACAAATGTAAACTGCATAAGTTAATAAGGCATTACTTTAGACACTTTCAGGTTCTTCTAAATCAAAGACTAGGCCAGTCCATTATGAAATTTCAGGGGTGCATGAATGAGTTTAAAATGATGCATTAGTCGCCAATAAAAGAAAATAAACACAATGCTATTTCAATATGTTATTTCTTCTAAATAAAAGGTTTCTTTGTGAAAGTTGTCAAGAAATTTATTGGGAATATTTTGCATTAAAAATTGTCACCTTCATACATTGATTTTGGGACTCCATATGCAATGGACATTATTTTTCAAAAAATATTTGATGCACAAAATATATTGATAGTTGATTTTTTTCAACATTTTCAGCTCCAAAAAGTACTTGCACAAAATACCCCCGTGTACACAAATTATACAAGTTTTTATGGTAATTATACTAAGTTATATGACTGTTCGTAAATCACTTGATATAAAACATCAGAAACAAAGAATGAAATTGATTACCTAGACAATACAACATCAAGAAAATCCATAAACAGAATAGTTGATTAGAAATGGCACATTCAACCAGAGGTGAAAAGGTACACACATTTAACGAGACTCTATTGTTTGAAAACACTTGAAATTTGTTTTAAATATTCATAATATCATACCTGGCCAGGCACAATTACAATTTCATTAGCGTTCTGCATCAGGGGGGTTTTATATTGCAGAATCATGATCCTTCTGAAGTGGAAAAACTCCCCTATAAAACAGTATGGTTTGGTCCAAACAGGAAATATGGGACAGCTCATTTAGATATTGAGGTAGCAACAGGGATTGTACGTTTGATATATTTGAAATGATTTTTTTTTGTGTGAATTGATCGTCACGATATATATCTGGATCAACGAAATGTTTGCATGTTATTTTGTTTTAGACAGTACAAGTGACACGTACTAGGCCATGCTTCGTTACTTTTATCGTATACATGTACTCCCTCTATACTGAAACTGTGTATATATAGATATCTATCAGCACATAATATTATATACAACGTACAGTATACCTAGATGATATTAATAATTCATGTTTATTGTATAGATTTGAAGGAACATGCAAGATAATATTTTATATAGTTTTATAAACTTTATTGACTCTCCCCACGTCTGAACCTGTTAATTAAAAGATGAAAAGAAAAGATCGGGTTTTGAACCCAGGACTTTCAAAATCTTGGCAGAGGCTCTATAAATCAAATGAGATATATATACATTGCTGCCTTTTCAGCTACAATCCATTTTACACATTTTTTTTTGTGTGTGGCTCTATTGAAGATAAAAGATTTACAGCACAAATGCTAACTATCGTCCTCCTAAGGGTACAACTGGTTGAACCAGAGGAGGAAATTTTGCCATTTGATCTGTATACCTATACGTGTTATTTTTGAAAATAGGATAAAATAGTATACTCATCAATGGTCCATACACAAATTTCATTTATCATTATCGTATTCATTTTGACATCCTTTCATTTGGTAACCATAGTAACCAAATGAGATCTGCTGTCTTGAAAATTATAACCATTGTTTTTGTCATCCATTAAAACCACTTTATTGCAATTTTTAGTTTCATTTGACAATATCTAAATTTCAAACCATCAGAAGCCTCCATTTTGATTCCTTGGTAACCATGATTAAAAACCATGGCAACCAGAATTTTCGGAAAATAATGCCTATCACTAATGAATCTCAATAAATTGAGCATATTAACGAAGCATGCTCTATCAGTTGAGAGATAGACTATTTTCTAACTTTTAACACTAATATGACTAAGTACAGAGTGCAATGATCTGCTTTTACATCAATTTTTTTCCCCCAAATGAAGCAGTCTTCAGTAAGATATCAAGAATCACACGTAAACCATAGCACTCACCCAATCCGATGTATCATGGCTACTTTGTGTACAGTCCATTTGTCATGAATCTGCTGACAAATTTCCATCATTTTTTTCTTGGCCATTGGGATATACGCTTCATACTCAAGCCGTAAGACTTTCTTCCCATCAAAATTATCTCTTGTTGTACCTGTCACAAACGAAAGAACATTTTAAATGGAACGGTCTTAGACATAAATGCCACCATCTTCACATTGAATCAAGATGTTCCACAACATGTCACAACATGGAAATGAAAAACAAATATAGCAAAAAATAAACCACATACAAAATTTAAGTACAATACAGTATGTCTCCAATATTTAATGATAAGGGTTAAAAATTGTCAACTTTGACCTGAAGATGCTCCACCACTGACATACAGTATTTTTCACCATCAAAATCATGAGCAGACAATTTAGTATTTTTGTTCAGTTAAAAAAGTTACTTACTTTACACCATTACTACATTGAAAAGTTTGAGCTTCTTATTTTACTTTAGGTCAAAAAATATGAAAAATAATAAATTGTATCCCGAAAAAAATCCACGTTGCTATATCCTATATGGAATGAAATACTGATTGCGCATGCACCAAAGGCAAAATGAATTATTTTATTACATTTTTTGTGCTAATAAGACATATATATACATGATTAAACACCAATTACTGTTCAAATGATGAATATCATTTATGCTCTGTTGGAGGTGGAGCATCTTTAATGCCAAACTTTAGCTGGGTAATTATCTTGATCTAGATATTACAGATGCTCCACCGCCGACAGAGCATACATAATATTAATTATTTGAACAATAATCGTTGTTTAATCGTGTATATATATGTCTAATTAACACAAAAAATATTATAAAATAATTTATTTTGCCTTTGGTGCATGCATAATCAGTACTACATTCCATATAGGATATTGTGCCATGGATTTTTTTCGGAATGCAATTAATTATTTTTTATATTTTTAACTATGAAGTTAAATTAAAAGCTAAAACTTTTCAATGGTGGTAATGGTGTAAAGTAAGTAACTTTTGTAACTGAAGAAAAATACTGAATCATCTGCTCCTGTTTTTGATAGTGAAAAAATACCATTAGTCAGCGGTGGAGCATCTTTAACCTTAGCTAATCACCTTGACCTCTGTCAGCCTGAAGTTAACTTTGACCTTACTAATATCTGAAACCATGCGATATGAACCTGATAATAATGTTGATATTCATGTTTATTATCCTTGTGGTAACCTTGACCTTAATATTAACCTAACTGTAACATTGACTTTTCTTTGCAGTTCATTTCAAACAAATTCTACAAACAACATAAAAATATACTTATACAGGGTCTAATGAGCACTTTCAAGTATAGTTTGCAGTTTTTACAAAATTCATAATGCACAAAAATAACATAGCCATGCATTAAAATAGTAACTAGCTCACAGAAAACCACATAAAATATTGGTATCTTATTCACGAGTAATATGCTGGGATATGCAAACGTTATTTGAATTTAATAATTCTCTTTGATAATGGGTGTAAGCTAATCTAAATTGACTTTATCTCCGGAATGGTCTATAGATTTTTCTTCCTACTCTATATATAACTCAGACTTATCTCTAGGTAGGTGTGTTTATCACCTAGTGATCTCGGTACGCGGTAAAAACAATGGATGATTGGTACCGAAACTTGTACAACATTAGAGAGTCTCATCAGGATACAGCTATATCTGTGGATGTCAGACAACCAGAATACTGACAAGTCAGGAAGGGCCCCGCTATTCTGACCAGTCAGTAAGGGCCATACTATACTGACAAGTCAGTAAGGGCCATACTATACTGACAAGTCAGGAAGGGCAACACTATACTGACAAGTCAAGAAGGGCCCCACTATACTGACAAGTCAGGAAGGGCCCCGCTATACTGACAAGTCAGTAAGGGCCCTACTATACTGACAAGTCAGGAAGGGCCCCGCTATACTGACAAGTCAGGAAGGGCCCCGCTATACTGACAAGTCAGGAAGGGCCCCACTATACTGACAAGTCAGAAAGGGCCCCATTATACTGACAAGTCAGGAAGGGCCCCACTATACTAACAAGTCAGGAAGGGCCCCGCTATACTGACAAGTCAGGAAGGGCCCTACTATACTGACAAGTCAGGAAGGGCCCCGCTATACTGACAAGTCAGGAAGGGCCCCACTATACTGACAAGTCAGGAAGGGCCCCACTATACTGACAAGTCAGGAAGGGCCCCACTATACTGACAAGTCAGGAAGGGCCCCGCTATACTGACAAGTCAGGAAGGGCCCCGCTATACTGACAAGTCAGGAAGGCCCCCACTATACTAACAAGTCAGGAAGGGCCCCGCTATACTGACAAGTCAGGATGGGCTACACTATACTGACAAGTCAGGAAGGGCCCCGCTATACTGACAAGTCAGGAAGGGCCTTGCTATACTGACAAGTCAGGAAGGGCCCCACTATACTGACAAGTCAGGAAGGGTCCCACTATACTAACAAATAAGGAAGGGCCCCACTATACTGACAAGTCAGGAAGGGCCCTGCTATACTGACAAGTCAGGAAGGTCCCGCTATACTGACAAGTCAGGAAGGTCCCACTATACTGACAAGTCAGGAAGGGTCCCCCTATACTGACAATTCAGGAAGGGCCCCACTATACTGACAAGTCAGGAAGGGCCCCACTATACTGAAAAGTCTGGAAGGGCCCCACTATACTGACAAGTCAGGAAGGGCCCCACTATACTGACCAGTCAAGAAGGGCCCCGCTATACTTTCCAGTCAGGAAGGACCCCGCTATACTGACAAGTCAGGAAGGGCCCCATTATACTGCTTAGTCAGTAAGGGCCCCATAAATATACTGATGAGTCAGGAAGGGAATTACCTAATTGTTTGGAAGTGAGCTGATTTTTAAGGTTAGAAGCCAGAAAGGTTACAGCTTCTCTAAGTAAAGCTTGTCACTGATTAATGAATTAAACTAACTTCTTTTCTTCACAGCTACTAAATTTTGCAATTTCTGTTTCAAATTTGTTTTTGTAGAGATCAAGGTCATACTGTGGCAACTTTAACTCTGATTCTAGTACAGATACAAATCTGCAACTATCGGTTCTATTAATTAGATAGAAGAAAGATTGAATTCCCCAAACAATTCACCAGAACCATGAATGCTTAAGAGGTGTTTTTATTGAGCATGACAAACATGCAACGTAATAAAGATTCTGGATCAGCACGCACAATGGATGCAATTACCAATGATCTAGGGTAGAACAGGTGTGAAAAGTTCATCAACAAAAACTTGGATCTCTTACTTGATAAAAAGTTTCGTGATCAATGAACTATCAACACAAACAAAATCTTGTAATTTAAAAAAAAAAATGGACGGGTTAATTGAAATAGAAACAAAATCTTGCGATTTCAAACATGGACGGGTTAATAAATAGTTTTAATAACAGTCATGGCCACTTATCATTATGATGTGTTACATAGCTAATTAGGAAGTGAATTAGGAAAGCTGGAATACTCAGAGAAACAAGAGGCCCAAAGGGCCTTAACGGTCATCTGACTACCTTGGCAATAGTAAATTTAATTTCATATGGTGTCACTTTGTCAGGACCATGTCAGGATCATTTTCAATTTCTTTCAACAAATTTTCTTTCAAACAAGAGGCCAAAGGGCCTTAACATGTAGGAAGTTAATTAGATATAGTGTCATGGTAGCCATCTTCGATTTAGGATCAACCAGAGTTGTAACAACACTTTGTCGGGACCATGTCAGGATCATTTCATGCAAGTTTCAGCCAAATCACACTGGTAGAACTTGAGAAGAAGTTCAAAATGTGTTTTCAAGATGGCGGCTGTGGCGGCCATCTTGGTTTTCGGATTGACCTGAAAAATAACAACACTTTGTCGGGACCATGTCAGTATCATTTCATGCAAGTTTCAGCCAAATCGCACCGGTAGAACTTGAGAAGAAGTTCAAAATGTGTTTTCAAGATGGCGGCTGTGGCGGCCATCTTGGATTTCGGATCGACCCGAAAAGTAACAACACTTTGTCGGGACCATGTCAGGATCATTTCATGCAAGTTTCAGCCTAATTGCACTGGTAGAACTTGAGAAGAAGTTCAAAATTTATTTTCAAGATGGCGGCTTTGGCGGCAAACTTGGATTTCGGATTGACCCAAAAAATAACAACACTTTGTCGGGACCATGTCAGGATCAATTCATGCAAGTTTCAGCCTAATCGCACCGGTAGAACTTGAGAAGAAGTTCAAAATGTGTTTTCAAGATGGCGGCTGTGGCGGCCATCTTGGATTTCGGATCGACCCGAAAAATAAACAACACTTTGTCAGGACCATGTCAGGATCATTTCATGCAAGTTTCAGCCCATTTGCACCGGTAGAACTTGAGAAGAAGTTCAAAATGTGTTTTCAAGATGGCGGCTGTGGCGGCCATCTTGGATTTCGGATCGACCCGAAAAATAACAACACTTTGTTGGGACCATGTCAGGATCATTTCATGCAAGTTTCAGCCAAATCGCACTGGTAGAACTTGTGAAGAAGTTCAAAATGTGTTTTAAAGATGGCGGCTGTGGCGGGCCAACATGGTATTCGGATTGACCCGAAAAATAACAACACTTTGTTGGGACCATGTCAGGATCATTTCATGCAAGTTTCAGCCAAATCGCACTGGTAGAACTTGAGAAGAAGTTCAAAATGTGTTTTCAAGATGGCGGCTTTGGCGGCCATCTTGGATTACGGATCGACCCGAAAAATAACAACACTTTGTCGGGACCATATCAGGATCATTTCATGCCAGTTTCAGCCAAACCGCACTGGTAGAACTTGAGAAGAAGTTCAAAATGTGTTTTCAAGATGGCGGCTGTGGCGGCCATCTTGAATTTCAGATCGACCCGAAAAATAACAACACTTTGTCGGGACCATGTCAGGATCATTTCATGCAAGTTTCAGCCAAATCGCACCGGTAGAACTTGAGAAGAAGTTCAAAATGTGCTTTCAAGATGGCGGCTGTGGCGGCCATCTTGGATTTCGGATCGACCCGAAAAATAACACCACTTTGTCGGGACCATGTCAGGATCATTTCATGCAAGTTTCAGCCAAATCGCACTGGTAGAACTTCAAAGTTCAAAATGTGAAAAGTTAACGCACGGCGCACGTTGCACGGCGGACGACGGACGAAACATGACGACTATAGGTCATCCTGACCCTTCGGGTCAGATGACCTAAAAACACTGACCTGTAGCCAGTTATGTGTTTCAAACTCACTACCATGGAATAGGTGAAAGTTATACTGTTGTTGTAATTTGTTCTGCCACCTAGCTTGGTCACGCGACAGCCGTTTAATATAACTTTTCAGATATACATCTGGTTTGGTGTGTTAAAAAATATGTTCTATTATCAGCCAGGATCATGCAAGGATGTGCCAGGTTTAATGGTGGAGGACAATCATAATTAGAGAAAAACCATCGACTAGCGTCCAGTACCTGGCAACTGCCACAGGTGAAGGGCTTGTGGTAATATGTCGGGACACTTTAACCATTGGGCCATCCTGGCCCCCTCAGAAATATGTTATTCATTACTGAACTTTATGGCTAATAATCAGTCCAGAAAGTACAATGTCCTTAAACAGAGGCAATGTACATGAAACATACAACAAAGGCAAATAATTAACAATATAGGAGTATACATAATTACATGTTAATATATATATAGGCATATAGCTGGAACTAGTCCAGAATAGTCGCTCAACAAATAGCTACCCTGTCCCATAAAAACCAGGATTATAAAGTATAAAGTAAGGTGTAAGGCACCCTTATGCTCACTAAACTCCTATCCTCAACCATTCTGCAAAAATTAATTATTAATATACATTGTATACTCATGTTGTAACTGGAGAGGAGAGAATGCCAAAAATAGTTGCCACTTGGATGCAGTACAAGTGAACTACCTGCAGGGTCAATGATGATCGACCCAGTCATTTCTGCTACACTCCTCTCTCTTTTCTCAAAGTCTACCCTTCAAAGGGACAGTAGACCCTATATCACTATCATATCATGTTTTTTTTAACAAGAGGCCCAGAGGGCCTGTATCGCTCACCTGGTTTGTAATGCCAAGTAATGTTCTGAATACAGGTTCATTGTTTCTTTTCTGAAGGAATTCTAATATTAACCTCTAAACCCCCTATTGGGCCCCACCCCTCCTGCCCCCTGAGGGTCAGAGCCAAAATTTATACAAGTTCTGTCCCCCTTCCCCAAAGGATGTTTGTGGCCAAATTTGGTTACAATCCATGCAGAACTCTATGACTAGTAGCGATTTAAAGGATTTACCTCTATTTCCCCTATTGGGCCCCACCCCTTCTGCCCCCGGGGGACCAGAGCCAAAATTTATACAAGTTCTATTCCCCATCCCCCAAGGATGTTTGTGGCTAAATTTGGTTACATTCCATTCAGAACTCTATGACTAGTAGCCATTTAAAGGATTTACCTCTATTTCCCCTATTGGGCCCCACCCCTCCTGCCCCCGGGTGGCCAGAGCCAAAATTTATACAAGTTCTATTCCCCTTTCCCCAAGGATGTTTGTGGCCAAATTTGGTTACAATCCATGCAGAACTCTAGGACAAGTAGCGATTTAAAGGATTTACCTCTATTTCCCCTATTGGGCCCCACCCCTCCTGCCCCCAGGTGGCCAGAGCCAAAATTTATGCAAGTTCTGTTCCCCTTTCCCCAAGGATGTTTGTGGCCGAATTTGGTTACAATCCATGCAGAACTCTAGGACAAGTAGCGATTTATAGGATTTACCTCTATTTCCCCTATTGGGCCCCACCCCTCCTGCCCCCGTGGGGGCCAGAGCCAAAATTTATACAAGTTCTGTTCCCCTTCCCCCAAGGATGTTTGTGGCCAAATTTGGTTACAATCCATGTAGAACTCTATGACTAGTAGCGATTTAAAGGATTTACCTCTATTTCCCCTATTGGGCCCTACCCCTCCTGCCCCCGGGGGACCAGAGGCAAAATTTATACAAGTTCTGTTCCCCTTCCCCCAAGGATGTTTGTGGCCAAATTTGGTTACAATCCATGCAGAACTCTATGACTAGTAGCGATTTAAAGGAAATGTTGACGGACGGACGGACGGACGGACGACGGACGCCGCGCCATGACATAAGCTCACCGGCCCTTCGGGCCAGGTGAGCTAAAAATGGTAGCAATTCTATGATAAGAGAGGAGACAACGTAGTGGAAAGAGCAAGGTTTAAAACTGGAACCTCCAAGCTGTAGTTGAATGCTCAACAAATTGAGCTAACAGTAAACAGAATCAGTTCAACCTCTCTTCATTTGTACAACATATCTTTCCTTTATGCTTCATAAGGTTTTCTCCCATACTTCACAGGGATATCTCATGGTTGCTAGGGAAAAGATAACTCTTTCCTTTATGCTTCATAAGGTTTTCTCCCATACTTCACAGGGATATCTCATGGTTGCTAGGGAAATGATAACTGTTTCCTTTATGCTTCATAAGATTTTCTCCCATACTTCACAGGGATATCTCATGGTTGCTAGGGAAAAGATAACTCTTTCCTTTATGCTTCATAAGATTTTCTCCCATACTTCACAGGGATATCTCATGGTTGCTAGGGAAAAGATAACTCTTTCCTTTATGCTTCATAAGGTTTTCTCCCATACTTCACAGGGATATCTCATGGTTGCTAGGGAAAAGATAACTCTAATGACGATCCTGTGATGCGAGGTAAAAGCAGAAATTTCATATTTTTCCAAATTGGTATTCGAGAAAAAGAATCAAACATGGGTCTGTCAAGTGGACAGGGATATCTTAACCCTCATGATAGATTTTGGTTGACAACCCTTGCCAAGCCACGGGTTGACATGCCAAAATCTTTCACTCGGGTTGAGATATCCCTGTCCACTTGACAGACCCATGTAAGATTCTGTAATTCAAACCCATCGGACAGAGATATCTGCACTTTCATGGAAGTAAGATTTCTCAGTCTTACCCATGGCCAAACAGCCTGCATGCGTATAACATATTCACACGACATCCCGAAAGTTGTAAAATGTAGGCATATAAACATTAACCTGTGGAATCCAATTGGAGAAATTTCTACCATGGAAGGAGATTCTTGAAACACTAAGCCTTGGCAAGCCTCGGGTTAGACAGTTGTGAACCACCTCCGCTGGTAAAGGTTTCTCTGTTCTACTCTCATGGTAGGAAAATATCCTATAATCATTATGTCAATCTCATGAATGCTAGGCAATCATGTCGTACATGACATCATCAGGATCAACCAATATGGTGCAATTGTGGCATAAATTCTCAATAACATCTTCAGATGTATTAGGATATTCCTGTGACGATGACACAATGGAAAAAAAGTTTCATTAAGTTTCATCAAAATATGTAAGACAATATGGTGCTGAATGGTAATGTATATCTACTGCATCCGATTCAGTTGTGCATGTGCTGAATGGCTTAATATCCTCACCAGCGATATTTAAGAATTGAACGTCTTTTAGTTGGCATTCATATATAGCCAATATGAATGGCAACTAGTACTGGACAGGGGAAAATTCCATGAAGCCCCTTAGCGCTTCATGTTGGTCCAGTTGGCATTCATAATGGCCATGAATGCCAACTGAAAGACGTTCAATGCCTATATTTACATTTGGTTACAATTTTATGTTGAAATACCAAAGGATTTTGCATCTATAATGAATTAATCATTCACTATTGCTAAGCATGGAACAGCCATTTGAACAGCCATTTTCCGTGATCGCTGGCACGACAATGGTGACGTCACAATGATAATGACGTCGTGATAAGCCATTGATGTTAATAGCCTATACGACTGCCAACTGCACTTAGTAAGGTTACAAAGTGGGACTGCAGTGAAAATGTAAAGATATTCTAATGCAAACAAGATTATCCTCTAAATAACATCGAAAGTACAGACCATCTCCAATATTTATCACACATCCATAACATTATGCACTAATCAAATTATTCAGTCATTATAGGTATAACATGGACCAGATATTAGGCTAACATGAACACCTGTATTGTGAGGAATTACACAACGTGTATACGTGATTACCAAATATCTGTCTCACCTGGTTCACAGTCTTGGCTCGTTACTCTATGATTTTTTTTTTTTTTTCTCGTTTCCTTTTTATTTTTTTGAAGATATATAGTGGTTACCAGTATCTTATTTAATGACACGAAGCCGTGACTTTTCATGGATTCAAACACACACAGCACAGACCAGTTCATTTCTCATCTTTTTAGAAAGTATTAAATGGCAAATCGTAACTGTAGAGCATGACGTACCAATGAAGACAGAGATGGCGCCACATGACGGTGAGGAGACGAGTTTGGTTGTCTGGTCAGTACTGATCTGGTCCTCTGTTACCTCTACATAGTCCATCTTCTACAAGGCAATAACATTATGTTTATACAAAAGATACATTTTTTTTTTTTTTGCATTCACTTTATAAGTTATAAAAGACAAACATTGATTTAGAAATGTATATATGTGGTGTCTTTGAAGTGCTAATTCATTCACAGCCCGGTAACTTTGTAAAAAGACAAACATTGATTTAGAAATGTATAAATGTGGTGTCTTTGAAGTGCTAATTCATTTACAGCCCTGTCGCTTTGTAAAAGAGTATTTCTGGTTTTGAACCCCCGAAATGAGATAAATATATCTATATCTCAGTGTGTTAATACCTGGTAAGTCATAATTTACAATTTTTCATATTTGCGCAAAATTTTGACTGTTCTATAAAAGCATGTTAAGGAATACAGTGTTTCTATTTTGTTCAACATTTGATAAGGATTTGAATTAAATGTAATGCTCTTGAGTACTCAAAATGGGGGATGGAGTTATAGTAGGGATGGGGGCTAATTACTGAGCTTTGGCCAAATGATGTATGTTGATTTCCTTAAGTTTCCAACGAAGACGAAATTCCTTAATCCAAGTCTTTTATTAGTATACCTGGTGATTATCTCATTGAACCATTTCCACATTTTCATTGCGATTACACACTTACCTGGATTTTTTGCACCTGTTCTCAACCGTCTACCCTCCGCTGATTGGTGGAATTACAGCGATCTCATCTCCTGTATTCAAGTGTACTTCCTGTCCAGTCTCAAGGTAATCCTCGTTAACGGATACCACCAAGTTATCAGCTATTACCTGTAAACTGTAAAAGTCATGCAACCTCGTTAAACAGATACCTGACCAAGTTATCTGTGATTATGCCTCATATTTGGCACTCTAATATTTAATTTATGAAAAAATAAATCTTGCTACCTTAATTTTGCTTTCAGTCAACATCAAAAACAATGGAACAATTTCAATAAGGTATTGACACTAATTTTATCATGGCATTCTGTAAATGTGCAGTATGAAGCAATTTCAAATACAGTCAAACAATCAATTATTCACAGAATTTTTTTTTAAAGTTTAAAAAAAGTCACATCGATATGAATCCATGGAGGTATTGGTTACATAAATACTGACTACATTCTATATACACTAACTATAAGCCAATTGATCTCACTCATGTAATATAAATGTAAACTGATAAAAAATCCCCCTTTTGTACCAGACAACACAGCCTTAAAAGTCATTTTTAAGTGATGAAAATAGCATTTTAAAAAATGAGTATTTAGTATTATATTAATTAGTACAGTTGAGGGCCGTGATGGCCAAGTGGTTATGTACCAAAAGCCCTCCCCCTGTGGGACACAAGTTTGAATCCCATGTGGAGCAGTTGTCAGGGACTGACCACTGATTGATGATTTTTCTCCAGGTACTCCGGCTTTCCTCCACCAACAAACCTGGCACGTCCATAAATGACCCTGACTGTTAATAGGACATTCAACTATTACAAGAGATCCCAGAGGGATCCTGGCGCCCACCAAAGAATAATCAATGTCTGACAAACGAAAGAGGGATCTTTTCTCTGCTTTTCAAACTTTTACTACATATTACTACATAGGAAATTTGAGAAAGATCCTTTGAGTACTTTCTGAGATATATAACAGTAACAAACTTCAATAATAAAATTCCATGATGGCTACCTGTCGGCCATCTTTTCTTGCATATAAAATTTGAGACAGATCACTTCAGTGCTATCTGAGAAATAGTGGTAACCAATATCAATTATCAAATTCCAAGATGGTGGCCTGTCAACCATCTTGTTCACTGATCAGTACCAAAATGCAATATGCTTAACCAGGGACATAAGGTAACCTGTACATGAAATTAGAGACAGATCCCTTCAGTACTTTCTGAGAAATAGTGGTAACAAGCTTCAACTATCAAAATCCAAGATGGCGGCTTGTCGGCAATCTTGTTCACTGATCGGTCCCAAAATGCGATACACACAACAAGACCCCTAGTGGGACCATGCACATCAAATTTGAGACAGCTCCCTTCAGTACTTTCTAAGAAATAGCGATAACAAACTTTAAGTATCAAAATCCAAGATGGCGGCCTGTTGGCCATATTGTTGACTGATTGGTCCCAAAATGCAATATGCACAACAAGGGTCCTAGGGGAACCTGTATATGAAATTTGAGAAAGATCCCTTCAGCACTTTTTGAGAAATAGCGGTAACAAACTTCAACTATCAAAATCCAAGATGGCCGCCTGTCGGCCATCTTGTTCACCGATCGGTCCCAAAATGCAATATGCACAACTAGGGTCCTAGGGGAACCTGTATAGGAAATTTGAGAAAGATCCCTTCAGCACTTTTTGAGAAATAGCGGTAACAAACTTCAACTATCAAAATCCAAGATGGCCGCCTGTCGGCCATCTTGTTCACCGATTGGTCCCAAAATGCAATATGCACAACAAGGACCCTAGGGGAACCTATATATGAAATTTGAGAAAGATCCCTTCTACACATTTTGAGAAATAGCGGTAACAAACTTTAACTATCAAAATCCAAGATGGCCGCCTGTTGACCATCTTGTTCACAGATTGGTCCCAAAATGCAATATGCACAACTAGGGTCCTAGGGGAACCTGTATATGGAATTTGAGAGAAATCCCTTCTGCACTTTTTGAGAAATAGCGGTAACAAACTTCAACTATCAAAATCCAAGATGGCCGACTGTCGGCCATCTTGTTGACCGATCGGTCCCAAAATGCAATATGCACAACTAGGGTCCTAGGGGAACCTACATATGAAATTTGAGAAAGATCCTTTCAGCACTTTCTGAGGAATAGCGGTAACAAGAATTGTTAACGGACGGACGGAAGGAAGGACGGAAGGACGGATGGACGACGGACCACGGACAAAAGGCGATTTGAATAGCCCACCATCTGATGATGGTGGGCTAAAAAAGTAGGAAGTGAGCCTAACCAGCCAAGGGCTTCTATAGACTGACGAATTATCATGTTACACATCAATTTATACCCCGTGTATAATACGGCAAAAGTCTTGTGCAAAAAGCTACGAAATACTCGATCCTGGCATAATGCTTTAGAAAATATCAACCAATGAATTTACGTAATCAAAAATATCGGCCAATGGCTATTAAGTACAAACGGAAGGAGAAACGCGTCTACATCCGGTAAATTGTAAACTATGATTCCTAACACTAAAAATCCATTCCCACTACACAATTTCGAATTCCCACTCCATAAGGATGCTACCATTGCAATATGTATGTTATCCAATGCTTAGATTCAGAGAAGAAGTAATTTATATGGAAATAGCCAAATTGACCCTTTTGGCCCTGCCCCTCAGACCCCCTGGGGGTCAGCCCCACCATTTGTACAATTTTGAATCCCCACCCATAAGGATGTTACCATGTAATATTAGTGCTATCCAATATTTAAATTCCGAGAAGAAGTCATTTATATGGAAATAGCCAAATTGACCCTTTTGACCCTGCTCTTCAAGCCTCCCAGGGGGGTCATGCAGCCCCACCATTTCCCACAATTTGTACAATTTTGAATCCCCCTCCCCTTTTGACCCTTTTGATATAATTTGGTGGTTAATAGAAACCACAAAACAAGGAACGTGTCCAAACAGAGAATCAATGGAAGCTATATAGACTTATGTTTTCAGAGAACATATTATTTGCTATATTTCTCACAACACTGACATTGTCATAAGAATTAATCCATGAAAAGATCAGAAAGGGGTAATTATGCTTAATATTTAATTTTTCTTTGTTTTCATACCAAATCTGGCTTTCTGATTGGCCAATATTTTTTTTGCATACCACTATGAAAAAAAATCGAGAATGGCGCCAAACCCCGATGTTATCCTGACATCACAATAGAGACATTGATTTGGAAAAAAGAATACCTTGAAAAACCACTATAATGTTACATTTAAACATACTTCATTTTATCAAATAGAGTATAAAATTAATTATAAGTACAATGTATTGTTGTCACTATTTTTTTATCGGGTTATGAAAAAAAGATTGTTTGCAAACTTTTGTGAGAATCCGCTATGCGCATTCACACAGTAATTGCAAACAAATTTTTTTTCTTACCCCGATAAAATTGAAAAATAGTGACATCAATGCTTAATAAAATGGTAATTTTTTCTCATTTTAATGAATATTCCCTCACTTTCTGACACATTGACCACACAGTAACTACATCAGTAACCCAATCATGAATTAACATTCAGATGGACATGTGGATTTGGTGATCATTAACAGATCCATAAGATATAAAACACCTGTAAATCTATATCTGACAGGCTGTTTCAGTCATCCTAAGGTTTTTTTTCTCTCCAGATTACTCAAATCATAAACATCATATAACAGATCCATAAGATATTAACACCTGTAAATCTATAAATACCAGTCTGTTTAGTGATCCTAAGGTTTTTTTCTCTCCATATTAATCAAATCATTAAAAATACACTTGGGGAGTTTATTGGTGAGTCATTTTCATTTTTTCTTCTTTTTAGTTACTTGTTTTTGTTTATTTTTTTTTTTTTTTATAATTTAATATTGGATTGGAAGTGTAAAAGGACCCGGGGGTAACAAATATGCAAAAAAATTTTCAGAAACTTAATTACCACCACCCAACCCTCATTTCTATCATATGAAACCCCCCTCAGATTATTTTCACAACCACCATTCCGGCATGTGAACTCCCCTAACCCTCCTGCATCAGTAATGCCCCACTGTTTTATTATAAGTATTTACTCCATACAACATCCTGTCGTAATGGGTAGGGTAAGGGCGGTGAAAATGGATTTTTTTTCATTTTAATGTTGACAGTCTGACAAATTGACTTCATCAATTTCCAATTGTCATTTTGCTGATATATCATCCTGAAATATTAAAACATTTCCTTACAACCAAATGTCATATTATGGTGATAAACATTTAACAGATCCTAAGATTATAAAACAACTGAAAATCTATATCTGTCAGGCTGTTTCGCAAAGTCATCCTATGTTTTTTCTCCAGATTACTCAAATCATAAAATCATTAACACTCGGGATTATCCATAATTAAAAGCATTTTTTTAAATCTGGGAGTAAGACCAGTGTTTAGGATATAATCATTATCGATTTTTTAATCTCCAAATTTATCTGTAAATTTTGCAATACTAATACATTGGAATTCTTATTATGGTGATCATTTTATCCTGATTAGGCCATCAAAGGGGTATTTTTGATTTAGACAGTCGTATTTTTTTCATCAATTAATAATCCAAATTTGAAAAAGAGCTTGAAAGACACACCGGAGGTGGACCTACAAATTCATAGATATAAAGTATCTACATATCTTCAGAATTCTAAACTAAATCAGCCTCCATTAGCTCCTTGAAATGAGAAAATGTGTCATGTCCTACATCCCATATACAACCCAATCCCCATTGTTCTCCCTAGTTACTTGTCTGTTAGTACTGTGTCAGTGACCCTTGTCACATCAAGGCCCTCTTTTACCATATCAAAACACACGACAATTTTGATAAAGGAACAATTTCTGTGTTATGTTTAAGGAATGAACAAGTACTTTTTCTGTGTTAACTCGGATGGGGGGAAAAAGAGCCTTTTAATGACTGTATGATTGATTCATTATGTTTTTGTTCAAATTGGATCGAGTACTTCAAAAAGGACCCGGGGGGTAACCAAATATGCAAAACATTTTCAAGAGAACTTAATTACCAATGCACAATACCCTCGTTTTCCACCTCCTAGACCCCAATTTCAGTCTATAAAGACTTCATTGCAGTAGTATCTCCGGCATTCTGAATTCTACCCTCCTTTTCATTCTATGAAGTTATCCCCCATGTAATTCTAGCAATGCTATAAGTACATAGATGATACTCCATACAACTTTGCTGTGTACATGGGGTAGGGGTAGAATTCATCATGACATGGAGTTTTGTTTCACAATGTTGACAGTCTAAAAAACTTCATCAATTTCCATTAATAGTTACTCATTGAGAAAATCGAGAAAAAATAAAAACAATTTCCTCTATACAATACGTTTTAAGCTGTTGCTTTTCATGATCCAAGGTTTTCCTTCCATACTTTTAATTGCTTTTCACCAATACCAAATTAACATCAATTAATGAAGCTTTTTTTCATGGGAGTTGAAAGAAGGGGTGGGGAGGATATAATCATTATCGATTCATGAGTTAATAGGCAAATTTAGCTATTGCAAAATTTGCAATACTAAAAAATTGAGAATTCTTATTGGTCATGTAAAAATCCTGATTGCCATCAAAGGGGTATTAAACCTTATTACATGGCCAAAAACCAAATTGGCTAGCTATAGCTAATACAGACTACAATTGCAATAAAGTATGTAATCATTCAGAATTCTACTAAATTCCAGTCTATGAATTGGATGTCATGTCGTACATCTGGTGCAATGTTCATTTAGAGTTACTTCCCTTAGCTGTGTCAGTGACAATTCATCATCAAACACACTGACAATTGCGATAAAGAAACAATGTGCGGTGTGTTTTTTTTTTTTGTGAATGTAGCATGGGGGAAAAAGTGACTTTTAATTGATTTTTTTTATTTCGTTTCAAACTTCTTCGAGTACTTACATTTTAGTCCAGTTAAGTCTGTTTCTGGTAAATCCTGACTGGCATTCAATGGTAGAATTTACTAATGCAATACTTTTGCAGACTATTTCTGGGAGACAATAATTGGATAGTTTTAACTAATGCAGACTGCTATTGCACTAGTATTGCATCTGAATTCTACTTGATTCAGACTATGAATTTGGACTTCATATCGTACATCTGGAGCAGTTTTGGTTTTAGAGTTACTTCCCTTTGCTAGTGTCAGTGACAATGAGACTAATTCACATACCACGTGTCGATACCTGTTCACGTTCCATATGATTAAACGTTAACATTTTGTGCAGGACTAGTATCTCTAGTGGTAATTGAATGTAATCTTCCGCTGAAATAACATCAGCGTGGGATATCATCTTTTGACATCATTCCATCACCAATAGAATCATAAGTCCCCTAGAAACGTTATCAGGTATCAGGTGGTATGTGAATATTAGTCCCATTCATGATAAAACAAACTGACATTGAGAACAATGTCAGTATTTGTTTTTGATTGAATAGCATGGGGGAAAAAAGTGACTTTTGATAACAACTGTTAGTCTGTTACCGCATCAAACCTCTACAAGTATTTCATGCAGACTACAATTGCAATAGTATTGTAATGGTATTGCATTCTGAATTCTACTAAATTCCAGTCTATGAATTGGACGTCATGTCGTACATCTGGTGCAATGTTCATTTAGAGTTACTTCCCTTAGCTGTGTCAGTGACAATTCATCATCAAACACACTGACAATTGCGATAAAGAACAATGTCGGTGTTTGTTTTTGAATGAATATAGCATGGGGGAAAAAGTGACTTTTAATTGATAGTTTGTTTTCGTATCAAACTTCTTCGAGTACTTCATTTTAGTCCAGTTAAGTCTGTTTCTGGTAATCCTGACTGGCATTCAATGGTAGAATTTACTAATGCAATACTTTTTTCTATTTCTGGGAGACACTAATTGGGATAGTTTAACTAATGCAGACTGCTATTGCAGTAGTATTGCATTCTGAATTCTACTTGATTCAGACCATGAATTTGACTTCATATCGTACATCTGGAGCAGTTTTGGTTTAGAGTTACTTCCCTTTGCTAGTGTCAGTGACAATGAGACTAATTCACATACCACGTGATACCTGTTCACGTTCCATATGATAAACGTTAACATTTGTGCGGGACTAGTATCTCTAGTGGTAATTGAACGTAATCTTCCGCTGAAATAATGTCAGCGTGGGATATCATCTTTTGACGCCATTCCATCACCATTAGAATCATAAGTCCCCCACAAACGTTATCAGGTATCAGGTGGTATGTGAATATTAGTCCCATTCATGAAAAAACAACTGACATTGAGAACAATGTCAGTAATTGTTTTTGATTGAATAGCATGGGGGAAAAAAGTGACTTTTGATAACAAGTGTTAGTCTGTAACCGTATCAAACCTCTGCAAGTATTTCATGCAGACTGCAATTGCAATAGTATTATAATGGTATTGCATTCTGAATTCTATTCAATTCAGGATATAATAATTATGATTGATTGAGTTAATAGTCAAATTTACTAGTGCAATACTAAAATTGCTAATAGGTTTAAAAATCCTTGTTTAGGCCATCAAAGGGGTATTAAACCTTATTCATGGCCACAAACCCAAATTGGCTAGCTATAGCAACTACAGATTGCAACATAGTATTGCAATCAGTAAAAACATTTTACTAAATTCCCAGTCTATGAATTGGACGGTCATGTCGTACATCTGTGCAAATGTTCATTTAGAGTTACTTCCCTTAGCATGTGTGTCAGTAACAATTCATCATCAAACACACTGACAATTGCGATAAAGAACAATGTGGTGTTTGTTTTTGAATGAATAGCATGGGGGGAAAGTGACTTTATTGAAGTTTGTTTTCGTATCAAACTTCTTTGAGTACTTCATTTTAGTCTTAAGTTGTTTCTGGTAATCCTGACTGGCATTCAATGGTAGGATTTACTAATGCAATACTTTTTTCTATTTCTGGGAGACACTAATTGGGATAGTTTAACTAATGCAGACTGCTATTGCAGTAGTATTGCATTCTGAATTCTACTTGATTCAGACTATGAATTGGACTTCATATCGTACATCTGGAGCAGTTTTGGTTTAGAGTTACTTCCCTTGCTAGTGTCAGTGACAATGAGACTAATTCACATACCACGTGATACCTGTTCACGTTCCATATGATAAACGTTAACATTTGTGCGGGACTAGTATCTCTAGTGGTAATTGAACGTAATCTTCCGCTGAAATAACGTCAGCGTGGGATATCATCTTTTGACGTCATTCCATCACCAATTGAAACATAAGTCCCCCACAAACGTTATCAGGTATCAGGTGGTATGTGAATATTAGTCCCATTCATGATAAAACAAACTGACATTGAGAACAATGTCAGTGTTTGTTTTTGATTGAATAGCATGGGGAAAAGTGACTTTTGATAACAACTGTTAGTCTGTTACCGTATCAAACCTCTGCAAGTATTTCATGCAGACTACAATAGCAATAGTATTGTAATGGTATTGCATTCTGACTTCTACTAAATTTCAGTCTATGAATTGGACGTCATGTCGTACATCTGGTGCAATGTTCATTTAGAGTTACTTCCCTTAGCTGTGTCAGTGACAATTCATCATCAAACACACTGACAATTGCAATAAAGAACAATGTCGGTGTTTGGTTTTTGAATGAATAGCATGGGGGAAAAAGTGACTTTTAATTGATAGTTTGTTTTCGTATCAAACTTCTTCGAGTACTTCATTTTAGTCCAGTTAAGTCTGTTTCTGGTAATCCTGACTGGCATTCAATGGTAGAATTTACTAATGCAATTCTTTTTTTCTATTTCTGGGAGACACTAATTGGGATAGTTTAACTAATGCAGACTGCTATTGCAGTAGTATTGCATTCTGAATTCTACTTGATTCAGACCATGAATTTGACTTCATATCGTACATCTGGAGCAGTTTTGGTTTAGAGTTACTTCCCTTTGCTAGTGTCAGTGACAATGAGACTAATTCACATACCACATGATACTTTACGATGATACATTTGAAATATTAACCTGTAAAAATGAGTTTCGTGATTGTTAAAAAGTGCGCAAAATGTAAATTACACATATCTATTTAGAACAAAATCCTACATAATCAAATCTTGTTATTTGAGTAATTATCAACGTCATATTCTGCACGAAATTTAAAAACGATAAGACGATAAAATAAAGTTAACCCTAAAACATATATAATGGTACAGCAAAACTAGTACACGTACCTCTATCAGATTGATTTGTGCTTGTCATTTCTACTTCCGCTTGGTCCATCATTTTGGCCATTATTTCGTCAGTGGGGAGAAGTTTGCCCATGGCGAAGTGCTGAAACAGATCTGCCAATCAGTAAAATCTACAATATTGCCCAGATCCGTGTCATTTTTCACTCATCGCTTCCTCCATCTTGTAGTGTGTTGGAGACGTTTTGACCTTGTCTAAGAGCCGCTATGGACCGCTGGATAGTTAACCTAGCCAGGTCTTCAGCAGCCTGGTCCATCATTTCATCTGTTTCGGCCTTTCCTGTCATCTTATCGTCCTCTTTCAATTGATTTTTATCCATAATCTACAATACCACAACCCAAAGACTGGAATAAGTTTGTTATCAAATTCCACGATAATCGTTAAAGTCATGTAACAATTAAGGCTACTATTAGTGATCGAACTCGCGACCATTAGTGCTCTTGTCAGTAGTGTATCAACACGAATTCCTACTACATCTTTTATAAGACCAAGTTAATTATATAGAGGGTGATATATACCTAAAAGAAGCAGTCAGGATCAAATTGCTGAAGCTTCAGTTGATAAGTTTTAAATGCTCAATAGAAAGCAACTAGTATAAGAAAAGTATAAGAAAATGTAATAAAAATAACTCATTGCGCACTGGTCTAACATTGAAGCCATCGACTTTTCGAAATTCTTAATTTGCCAGCTCAGGGCGACTTTCTTAGTATGAAAATATTAAGAATCCCCATATGAAATATGTTGTAATTTATTTGGTTATGCCCCGTAATTTTTACTGGACTATATTCATGTCGTTCAAATCGCAGCATAGGTTATCAAGTCTGACTCATCTAAATGAAAGGCGCCTGCGCTCGGTAGTGGTAGGAAACAAGTTGGATTTAAAACATACCGTCTTGGATATTTACAGAGTATATTAACATATAAGATACACATTCAGTACTTACCTGAAGTTCATACAAAACATGAAACATGCGAGTAGCAATTGATAATTAAAGATTAATGTAAAATCCGAATTCGTTTTTCTCAGAGAAGTTTGACCAAGTCTGTTTGTTGCCATGAACAAAGAACAATAGATGGAAAATCTCGCGAGATGTAAAGCATTTGTGACGTTATAGAGTTTGTGACGTCATCCAATTGTGAATTGTCAAAACGTGGTCGTGCGCCTTGGTGGTGTTGAAACATGTTGTTTCCATTTTCCAGTTGCCAGTTAGTTTGCTTTTGTGATATCTGGCAAAATAATTACGTAAAGTCTATGATTAGTATATACATGTACAACGTATAAGCGCATGTGCTATTGTGGATTTCGTATAGAGCTATTTTATGAAGTAAACAAATGTTTTTGTTGTTTGCTCGTCAATATATTACGTGTAAAGTGGTGAAATGTGTGTGTTGGGTGTCTTGGGCAGCATATACTTCAGTAAGATAACACTATAAACAGAACAAGAGTTCCACTATCACAAGGAGACACAACATTAATATGGAGCAGCCTCCCAAAATATTGTAATCATGGAAGGCCGTCCTTAAATAACCCTGGCTGCCAATATATACATGTAGGACATAAACCGTCTGAACCAAACCAAGTCCGTTTTGTATTGTTCAAACCTTTATTAATTACAATATGAATTTTAAAGTTTATTTTTTATCAACATTATATGTCGATCGGTTAATTATCCATGTTTTGCATATGGTTATCTGTTTTAATCAACATACAATGTAATGATAAAAAGTGTTACAGAGCAGGCGTTGTATGTGTTGTTTACATACCAATCTGTTGTGGTAATCACTTTTCAGCTTATAAGTAGTTATAGGCCTAATTGTTACTAAAGATGACGTGATTTGTTTTCAGTATATAAAGAATGTACATATACATTTTGTGGCTGGAATGTTAAAGTAAATTTCTTTTGCAACGCGTTGCAAAATCACAGTATGTGATTCGTTTAATAATAGTAGTTATGAATGGAAAATGTTTAAGATGTTTCGTCTTGCTAAACGTTTGAGGCGAGGACTGTCATCTTGTGCTGAATTCCGCACCAAATATTGACCATAAATTTCATAAAATTGGACTCTTGATTATCTCCGCCTGTCATTAACAGGCATGAAGCATAAAAATAATCTTTACACATTTAACATCTACAGGAATTGCCCAACTCACACATTAAACATTTGAAACTGATGAACCCGGAATACCCAATCAGCTGGCTCCAAAACATTCACCTCTCTATGAAATCTTATGCCCAAAAGGGGATTTCCAGAAATCTACTTTTAGTTTCGTTTTGCGGTAGCCTGGTACCACTGGACTACCCATAAAGCTGCTATGCGGAACAATATGGGCGGGCTGGTGTATCAGGTTAGGTTATTATGACATAGCATGCAAGTATGGTTTTACCGAGATTTGATCAAGACCCCTAAAATGTCTTAAGAGCAAGCTCCAGTATATTGTAGCAACTGTAATTAATTATGCACTATTTTCTCGGATATAAAGAGTGTTGTCTAAGAAAGGAAACAATCAAGAGAGTGAATAGCAGTAAATATCGGAGTACGCCAAGGTTTTGTTCTTGATTCACCTAAGTTGATGTACATGTACAAATGCATGTGCGTCTCATTTGCTGACACACTGCATTATCTAATAGACAAATAGACAATAATGATCAATGAACTTAAAGCAAAATTTATTAAGGTGAATCATCTTTAAGAATTTCTTAAAAATAAAGTCTTAATGCTCCATGTGTCTAATCGCTTACTGTAGTCGATCATTTATACATGTACGTGTCTGTTATCAAATTATTCAGAAAAGATCGTAATCAAGTTCATACATTTCTGAACGTTTTGTTTATACAATCAATGATCTAGAGGTTCGACTGTCGCTGTCTGTCGAGCAAGGCAGCACAGAGAATATGTTTACGAATCAATTCCTTCTGTTGTGAGTCTTTGTTGATTTATTATTTGTTTTCGCACTTAGGACGCTGTCGTTAGGTACTGTGTTCGTAGACTTATTCTTCTCTTTCTGAAATAGAGAAAACACTTTTCAGGTAAGTTAGTTGATATTTTCTGCCCATTTCTGTTTTTCGAGTGTATTTCTTTAGGTAAACAAAATAGAATGAAGCACTTCGAATTTTGATTACCGATAGTAATGTATTAATATACTGACACTGAGATTGTATTATCATAGGACGTTAAACACAGTTTGCGAAGCGGACACCATATTGGCTGGATAATTAATATTAATATTTCTTCTGTCTTACGCCGACTTAAAAATAACAGAGATATGACTCCACCTTGGCATACACCGTATTGAGATTTAAAAACAGATCTTTGACCACTTACTGTAGTAGAGCTAAAATATTCTTTTGAGTTAAATGTACTCACTCTTAAAATTCTGTCAAAATAGCGCTTGAAAAAGTTTTTCTGTGTTTTCCCGCCGTCTTCATTCACAATCGTAGCCACAAGAGGCTGGCCATCATTTTTGTTATCTGAAGCAGAAAGAGTTAGCGTGTTAGAAATTGGATTGATCACTTTACGATGATACATTTGTATATTAACCTGTAAAAATGAGTTTCGTGATTGTTAAAAAGTGCGCTACATATCTATTTAGAACGAAATCCTGAACATAATTTTGCACGAAATTTAAAAACGAAAGACGATAAAATAAAGTTAACCCTAAAACATATATAATTGTACAGCAAAACTAGTACACGTACCTCTATCAGATTGATTTGTGCTTGTCATTTCTACTTCCGATTGGTCCATCATTCTGGCCATTATTTCGTCAGTGGGAGAAGTTTGCCCATGGCGAAGTGCTGAAACAGATCTGCCAATAGTAAATCTACAATATTGCCCAGATCCGTGTCATTTTCACTCATCGCTTCCTCCATCTTGTAGTGTGTTGGAGACGTTTGACCTTGTCTAAGAGCGGCTATGGACCGCTGGATAGTTAACCTAGCCAGGTCTTCAGCGGCCTGGTCCATCATTTCATCTGTTTCGGCCTTTCCTGTCATCTTATCGTCCTCTTTCAATTGATTTTTATCCATAATCTAGAATACCACAACCAAAGACTGGAATAAGTTTGTTATCAAAATTCACGATAATCGTATACATAGTCATGTAACAATTAAGGCTACTATTAGTGATCGAACTCGCGACCATTAGTGCTCTTGTCAGTAGTGTATCAACACGAATTCCTACTACATCTTTTGTAAGACGAAGTTAATTATATAGAGGGTGATCTATACCTAAAGAAGCAGGGATCAAATTGCTGAAGCTTCAGTTGATAAGTTTTAAATGCTCAATAAAGTACTCTAGTTCAGAAAAATAAGAAAATATAATAAAAATAACTCATTGCGCACTGGTGACTAACATTGAAGCCATCGACTTTTCGAAATTCTTAATTTGCCAGCTCAGGGCGACTTTCTTAGTATGAAAATATTAAGAATCTCCATATGAAATATGTTGTAATTATTTGGTTTATGCCCCGTAATTTTACTGGACTATATTCATGTCGTTCAAATTGCAGCATAGGTTATCAAGTCTGACTCATCTAAATGAAAGGCGCCTGCGCTCGGTAATGGTAGGAAACAAGTTGGATTTAAAACATACCGTCTTGGATATTTACAGAGTATATTAACATATATAAGATACACATTCAGTACTTACCTGAAGTTCATACAAAACATGAAACATGCGAGTAGCAATTGATAATTAAAGATTAATGTAAAATCCGAATTCGTTTTTCTCAGAGAAGTTTGACCAAGTCTGTTTGTTGCCATGAACAAAGAACAATAGATGGAAAATCTCGCGAGATGTAAAGCATTTGTGACGTTATAGAGTTTGTGACGTCATCCAATTGTGAATTGTCAAAACGTGGTCGTGCGCCTTGGTGGGTGTTGAAACATGTTGTTTCCATTTTCCAGTTGCCAGTTAGTTTGCTTTTGTGATATCTGGCAAATAATTACGTAAAGTCTATGATTAGTATATACATGTACAACGTATAAGCGCATGTGCTATTGTGGATTTCGTATAGAGCTATTTTATGAAGTAAACAAATGTTTTTGTTGTTTGCTCGTCAATTATACGTGTAAAGTGGTGAAATGTGTGTGTTGGGTGTCTTGGGCAGCATATACTTCAGTAAGATAACACTATAAACAGAACAAGAGTTCCACTATCACAAGGAGACACAACATTAATATGGAGCAGCCTCCCAAAATATTGTAAACATGGAAGGCCGTCCTTAAATAACCCTGGCTGCCAATATATATACATGTAGGACATAAACCGTCTGAACCAAACCAAGTCCGTTTTGTATTGTTCAAACCTTTATTAATTACAATATGTATTTAAAGTTTATTTTTTATCAACATTATATGTCGATCGGTTAATTATCCATGTTTTGCATATGGTTATCTGTTTTAATCAACATACAATGTAAATGATAAAAAGTGTTACAGAGCAGGCGTTGTATGTGTTGTTTACATACCAATCTGTTGTGGTAATCACTTTTCAGCTTATAAGTAGTTATAGGCCTAATTGTTACTAAAGATGACGTGATTTGTTTTCAGTATATAAAGAATGTACATATACATTTTGTGGCTGGAATGTTAAAGTAAATTTCTTTTGCAACGCGTTGCAAAATCACAGTATGTGATTCGTTTAATAATAGTAGTTATGAATGGAAAATGTTTAAGATGTTTCGTCTTGCTAAACGTTTGAGGCGAGGACTGTCATCTTGTGCTGAATTCCGCACCAAATATTGACCATAAATTTCATAAAATTGGACTCTTGATTATCTCCGCCTGTCATTAACAGGCATGAAGCATAAAAATAATCTTTACACATTTAACATCTACAGGAATTGCCCAACTCACACATTAAACATTTGAAACTGATGAACCCGGAATACCCAATCAGCTGGCTCCAAAACATTCACCTCTCTATGAAATCTTATGCCCAAAAGGGGATTTCCAGAAATCTACTTTTAGTTTTCGTATTGCGGTAGCCTGGTACACTGGACTACCCATAAAGCTGCTATGCGGAACAATATGGGCGGGCTGGTGTATCAGGTTAGGTTATTATGACATAGCATGCAAGTATGGTTTTACCGAGATTTGATCAAGACCCCTAAAATGTCTTAAGAGCAAGCTCCAAGTATATTGTAGCAACTGTAATTAATTATGCACTATTTTCTCGGATATAAAGAGTGTTGTCTAAGAAAGGAAACAATCAAGAGAGTGAATAGCAGTAAATATCGGAGTACGCCAAGGTTTTGTTCTTGATTCACCTAAGTTGATGTACATGTACAAATGCATGTGCGTCTCATTTGCTGACACACTGCATTATCTAATAGACAAATAGACAATAATGATCAATGGAACTTAAAGCAAAATTTATTAAGGTGAATCATCTTTAAGAATTTCTTAAAAATAAAGTCTAAATGCTCCATGTGTCCAATCGCTTACTGTGGTCGATCATTTATACATGTACGTGTCTGTTATCAAATTATTCAAGCAAAGATCGTAATCAAGTTCATACATTTCTGAACGTTTTGTTTATACAATCAATGATCTAGAGGTTCGACTGTCGCTGTCTGGCGAGCAAGGCAGCAGAGAATATGTTTACGAATCCAATTCCTTCTGTTGTGAGTCTTTGTTGATTTATTATTTGTTTTTCGCACTTAGGACGCTGTCGTTAGGTACTGTGTTCGTAGACTTATTCTTTCTCTTTCTGAAATAGAGAAAACACTTTTCAGGTAAGTTAGTTGATATTTTCTGCCCATTTCTGTTTTTCGAGTGTATTTCTTTAGGTAAACAAAATAGAATGAAGCACTTCGAATTTTGATTACCGATAGTAATGTATTAATATACTGACACTGAGATTGTTTTATCATATGACGTTAAACACAGTTTGCGAAGCGGACACCATATTGGCTGGATAATTAATATTAATATTTCTTCTGTCTTACGCCGACTTAAAAATAACAGAGATATGACTCCACCTTGGCGTACACCGTATTGAGATTTAAAACAGATATTTGACCACTTACTGTAGTAGAGCTAAAATATTCTTTTGAGTTAAATGTACTCACTCTTAAAATTCTGTCAAAATAGCGCTTGAAAAAGTTTTTTCTGTGTTTTCCCGCCGTCTCCATTCACAATCGTAGCCACAAGAGGCTGGCATCATTTTTGTTATCTGAAGCAGAAAGAGTCAGCGTGTTAGAAATTGGATTGATCACTTTACGATGATACATTTGTATATTAACCTGTAAAAATGAGTTTCGTGATTGTTTAAAAAGTGCGCAAAATGTAAATTACACATATCTATTTAGAACAAAATCCTAAATAATCAAATCATGTTATTTGAGTAATTATCAAAGTCATAATTTTGCACGAAATTTAAAAACGAAAGACGATAAAATAAAGTTACCCCTAAAACATATATAATGGTACAGCAAAACTAGTACACGTACCTCTATCAGATTGATTTGTGTTTGTCATTTCTACTTCCGATTGGTCCATCATTTTGGCCATTATTTCGTCAGTGGGAGAAGTTTGCCCTTGGCGAAGTGCTGAAACAGATCTGCCAATAGTAACATCTACAATATTGCCCAGATCCGTGTCATTTTCACTCATCGCTTCCTCCATCTTGTAGTGTGTTGGAGACGTTTGACCATGTTTAAGAGCCGCTATGGACCGCTGGATAGTTAACCTAGCCAGGTCTTCAGCAGCCTGGTCCATCATTTCATCTGTTTCGGCCTTTTCTGTCATCTTTATCGTCCTCTTTCAATTGATTTTTATCCATAATCTACAATACCACCACAAACGACTGGAATAAGTTTGTATCATAGTCCAGTAATAGTCATGTTAAAGCTACTATTTGTGATCGAACTCGCGACCATTGGTGCTCTTGTCAGTAGTGTATCAACACGAATTCCCTACTACATCTTTTGTAAGGCCAAGCTAATCGTATAGAGGGTGATATATACCTAAAATGGAAGAAGTCAGGATCAAATTGCTGAAGCTTCAGTTGATAAGTTTGAAATGCTCAATAATAGAAAGCACACTATTACTTCTAGTTCAGAAAAGTATAAGAAAATGTAATAAAAATAACTCATTGCGGACTGGTCTAACATTGAAGCCATCGACTTTTCGAAATTCTTAATTTGCCAGCTCAGGGCGACTTTCTTAGTATGAAAATATTAAGAATCCCCATATGAAATATGTTGTAATTATTTGGTTATGCCCCGTAATTTTACTGGACTATATTCATGTCGTTCGAATCGCAGCATAGGTTATCAAGTCTGACTCATCTAAATGAAAGGCGCCTGCGCTCGGTAGTGGTAGGAAACAAGTTGGATTTAAAACATACCGTCTTGGATATTTACAGAGTATATTAACATATAAGATACACATTCAGTACTTACCTGAAGTTCATACAAAAACATGAAACATGCGAGTAGCAATTGATAATTAAAGATTAATGTAAAATCCAAATTCGTTTTTCTCAGAGAAGTTTGACCAAGTCTGTTTGTTGTCATGAACAAAGAACAATAGATGGAAAATCTCGCGAGATGTAAAGCATTTGTGACGTCATAGAGTTTGTGACGTCATCCAATTGTGAATTGTCAAAACGTGGTCGTGCGCCTTGGTGGGTGTTGAAACATGTTGTTTCCATTTTCCAGTTGCCAGTTAGTTTGCTTTTGTGATATCTGGCAAATAATTACGTAAAGTCTATGATTAGTATATACATGTACAACGTATAAGCGCATGTGCTATTGTGGATTTCGTATAGAGCTATTTTATGAAGTAAACAAATGTTTTTTGTTTGCTCGTCAGTATATACGTGTAAAGTGGTGAAATGTGTGTGTTGGGTGTCTTGGGCAGCATATACTTCAGTAAGATAACACTATAAACAGAACAAGAGTTCCACTATCACAAGGAGACACAACATTAATATGGAGCAGCCTCCCAAAATATTGTAAACATGGAAGGCCGTCCTTAAATAACCCTGGCTGCCAATATATACATGTAGGACATAAACCGTCTGAACCAAACCAAGTCCGTTTTGTATTGTTCAAACCTTTATTAATTACAATATGTATTTAAAGTTTATTTTTTATCAACATTATATGTCGATCGGTTAATTATCCATGTTTTGCATATGGTTATCTGTTTTAATCAACATACAATGTAAATGATAAAAAGTGTTACAGAGCAGGCGTTGTATGTGTTGTTTACATACCAATCTGTTGTGGTAATCACTTTTCAGCTTATAAGTAGTTATAGGCCTAATTGTTACTAAAGATGACGTGATTTGTTTTCAGTATATAAAGAATGTACATATACATTTTGTGGCTGGAATGTTAAAGTAAATTTCTTTTGCAACGCGTTGCAAAATCACAGTATGTGATTCGTTTAATAATAGTAGTTATGAATGGAAAATGTTTAAGATGTTTCGTCTTGCTAAACGTTTGAGGCGAGGACTGTCATCTTGTGCTGAATTCCGCACCAAATATTGACCATAAATTTCATAAAATTGGACTCTTGATTATCTCCGCCTGTCATTAACAGGCATGAAGCATTAAAATAATCTTTACACATTTAACATCTACAGGAATTGCCCAACTCACACATTAAACATTTGAAACTGATGAACCCGGAATACCCAATCAGCTGGCTCCAAAACATTCACCTCTCTATGAAATCTTATGCCCAAAAGGGGATTTCCAGAAATCTATATTTAGTTTTGTTTTGCGGTAGCCTGGTACCCTGACCTACCCATAAAGCTGCTATGCGGAACATTATGGGCGGGCTGGTGTATCAGGTTAGGTTGGTTCTGTGGTTTCCTATAACATAGCATGTAAGTGTGGTTTTACCGAGATTTGATCAAGACCCCTAAAATGTCTTAAGAGCGAGCTCCAATATATTGTAGCAACTGTAATTAGATCCTTATGCCTATTTTCTCGGATATAAAGAGTGTTGTCTAAGAAAGAAAAACACTGGTCTTTATCGGAGTACGCCAAGGTTCTGTTCTTGATTCACCTAAGTGGAGATGTACATGTACAAGTGCGTCTCATTTGCTGACACACTGCATTATTTAATAGACAAATAGACAATAATGATCAATGGAACTGAAAGCAAAATTTATTAAAGATGCATCACTTTTAAGAATTTCTTAAAAATAAAGTCTATATGCTCCATGTGTCCAATCGCTTGCTGTAGTCGATCATTTATACATGTACGTGTCTGTTATCAAATTATTCATGAAAACGATCGCGATCAAGTTCCTACATTTCTGAACGTTTTGTGTTCCAATCAATGATCTAGAGGTTCGACTGTTGCTGTCTGTCGAACAAGGCAGCACAGGATATGTTTACGAATCCAATTCCTTCTGTTGTGAGTCTTTGTTGATTTATTATTTGTTTTCGCACTTAGGACGCTGTCGTTAGGTAATGTGTTCGTAGACTTCTTCTTTCTTTCTGAAATAGAGAAACACTTTTCAGGTAAGTTAGTTGATATTTTCTGCCCATTTCTGTTTTTCGTGTGTATTTCTTTAGGTAAACAAAATAGAATGAAGCACTTCGAATTTTGATTACCGATAGTAATGTATTAATATACTGACACTGAGATTGTTTTATCATATGACGTTAAACACAGTTTGCGAAGCGGACACCATATTGGCTGGATAATTAATATTAATATTTCTTCTGTCTTACGCCGACTTAAAAATAACAGAGATATGACTCCACCTTGGCGTACACCGTATTGAGATTTAAAACAGATATTTGACCACTTACTGTAGTAGAGCTAAAATATTCTTTTGAGTTAAATGTAATCACTCTTAAAATTCTGTCAAAGTAGCGCTTGAAAAAAGTTTTTCTGTGTTTTCCCGCCGTCTTCATTCACAATCGTAGCCACAAGAGGCTGGCCATCATTTTTGTTATCTGAAGCAGAAAGAGTTAGCGTGTTAGAAATTGGATTGATCACTTTACGATGATACATTTGTATATTAACCTGTAAAAATGAGTTTCGTGATTGTTAAAAAGTGCGCAAAATGTAAATTACACATATCTATTTAGAACGAAATCCTGAACATAATTTTGCACGAAATTTAAAAACGAAAGACGATAAAATAAAGTTAACCCTAAAACATATATAATTGTACAGCAAAATTAGTACACGTACCTCTATCAGATTGATTTGTGCTTGTCATTTCTACTTCCGATTGGTCCATCATTCTGGCCATTATTTCGTCAGTGGGAGAAGTTTGCCCTTGGCGAAGTGCTGAAACAGATCTGCCAATAGTAACATCTACAATATTGCCCAGATCCGTGTCATTTTCACTCATCGCTTCCTCCATCTTGTAGTGTGTTGGAGACGTTTGACCATGTCTAAGAGCGCTATGGACCGCTGGATAGTTAACCTAGCCAGGTCTTCAGCAGCCTGGTCCATCATTTCATCTGTTTCGGCCTTTCCTGTCATCTTATCGTCCTCTTTCAATTGATTTTTATCCATAATCTAGAATACCACAACAAAGACTGGAATAAGTTTGTTATCAAAATTCACGATAATCGTATACATAGTCATGTAACAATTAAGGCTACTATTAGTGATCGAACTCGCGACCATTAGTGCTCTTGTCAGTAGTGTATCAACACGAATTCCTACTACATCTTTTGTAAGACAAGTTAATTATATAGAGGGTGATCTATACCAAGAAGCAGGATCAAATTGCTGAAGCTTCAGTTGATAAGTTTGAAATGCTCAATAATAGAAAGTATTACTTCTAGAAAAGTGTAAGAAAATGTAATAAAAATAACTCATTGCGCACTGGACTAACATTGAAGCCATCGACTTTTCGAAATTCTTAATTTGCCAGCTCAGGGCGACTTTCTTAGTATGAAAATATTAAGAATCCCCATATGAAATATGTTGTAATTATTTGGTTATGCCCCGTAATTTTACTGGACTATATTCATGTCGTTCAAATCGCAGCGTAGGTTATCAAGTCTGACTCATCTAAATGAAAGGCGCCTGCGCTCGGTAGTGGTAGGAAACAAGTTGGATTTAAAACATACCGTCTTGGATATTTACAGAGTATATTAACATATAAGATACACATTCAGTACTTACCTGAAGTTCATACAAAACATGAAACATGCGAGTAGCAATTGATAATTAAAGATTAATGTAAAATCCGAATTCGTTTTTCTCAGAGAAGTTTGACCAAGTCTGTTTGTTGCCATGAACAAAGAACAATAGATGGAAAATCTCGCGAGATGTAAAGCATTTGTGACGTTATAGAGTTTGTGACGTCATCCAATTGTGAATTGTCAAAACGTGGTCGTGCGCCTTGGTGGGTGTTGAAACATGTTGTTTCCATTTTCCAGTTGCCAGTTAGTTTGCTTTTGTGATATCTGGCAAATAATTACGTAAAGTCTATGATTAGTATATACATGTACAACGTATAAGGCGCATGTGCTATTGTGGATTTCGTATAGAGCTATTTTATGAAGTAAACAAATGTTTTTTGTTTGCTCGTCAGTATATACGTGTAAAGTGGTGAAATGTGTGTGTTGGGTGTCTTGGGCAGCATATACTTCAGTAAGATAACACTATAAACAGAACAAGAGTTCCACTATCACAAGGAGACACAACATTAATATGGAGCAGCCTCCCAAAAATATTGTAAACATGGAAGGCCGTCCTTAAATAACCCTGGCTGCCAATATATACATGTAGGACATAAACCGTCTGAACCAAACCAAGTCCGTTTTGTATTGTTCAAACCTTTATTAATTACAATATGTATTTAAAGTTTATTTTTTTATCAACATTATATGTCGATCGGTTAATTATCCATGTTTTGCATATGGTTATCTGTTTTAATCAACATACAATGTAAATGATAAAAAGTGTTACAGAGCAGGCGTTGTATGTGTTGTTTACATACCAATCTGTTGTGGTAATCACTTTTCAGCTTATAAGTAGTTATAGGCCTAATTGTTACTAAAGATGACGTGATTTGTTTTCAGTATATAAAGAATGTACATATACATTTTGTGGCTGGAATGTTAAAGTAAATTTCTTTTGCAACGCGTTGCAAAATCACAGTATGTGATTCGTTTAATAATAGTAGTTATGAATGGAAAATGTTTAAGATGTTTCGTCTTGCTAAACGTTTGAGGCGAGGACTGTCATCTTGTGCTGAATTCCGCACCAAATATTGACCATAAATTTCATAAAATTGGACTCTTGATTATCTCCGCCTGTCATTAACAGGCATGAAGCATAAAAATAATCTTTACACATTTAACATTTACAGGAATTGCCCAACTCACACATTAAACATTTGAAACTGATGAACCCGGAATACCCAATCAGCTGGCTCCAAAACATTCACCTCTCTATGAAATCTTATGCCCAAAAGGGGATTTCCAGAAATCTATACTTTTAGTTTCGTTTTGCGGTAGCCTGGTACACTGACCTACCCATAAAGCTGCTATGCGGAACATTATGGGCGGGCTGGTGTATCAGGTTAGGTTGGTTCTGTGGTTTCCTATAACATAGCATGTAAGTGTGGTTTTACCGAGATTTGATCAAGACCCCTAAAATGTCTTAAGAGCGAGCTCCCAACTGTAATTAGTTATCAGATCCTTATGCGCTATTTTCTCGGATATAAAGAGTGTTGTCTAAGAAAGAAAAACACTCTCTTTATCGGAGTACGCCAAGGTTCTGTTCTTGATTCACCTAAGTGGAGATGTACATGTACAAAGTGCGTCTCATTTGCTGACACACTGCATTATTTAATAGACAAATAGACAATAATGATCAATGGAACTGAAAGCAAAATTTATTAAAGATGCATCACTTTTAAGAATTTCTTAAAAATAAAGTCTATATGCTCCATGTGTCCAATCGCTTGCTGTAGTCGATCATTTATACATGTACGTGTCTGTTATCAAATTATTCATGAAAACGATCGCGATCAAGTTCCTACATTTCTGAACGTTTTGTGTTCCAATCAATGATCTAGAGGTTCGACTGTTGCTGTCTGTCGAACAAGGCAGCACAGGATATGTTTACGAATCCAATTCCTTCTGTTGTGAGTCTTTGTTGATTTATTATTTGTTTTCGCACTTAGGACGCTGTCGTTAGGTACTGTGTTCGTAGACTTATTCTTCTCTTTCTGAAATAGAGAAACACTTTTCAGGTAAGTTAGTTGATATTTTCTGCCCATTTCTGTTTTTCGAGTGTATTTCTTTAGGTAAACAAAATAGAATGAAGCACTTCGAATTTTGATTACCGATAGTAATGTATTAATATACTGACACTGAGATTGTTTTATCATATGACGTTAAACACAGTTTGCGAAGCGGACACCATATTGGCTGGATAATTAATATTAATATTTCTTCTGTCTTACGCCGACTTAAAAATAACAGAGATATGACTCCACCTTGGCGTACACCGTATTGAGATTTAAAACAGATATTTGACCACTTACTGTAGTAGAGCTAAAATATTCTTTTGAGTTAAATGTACTCACTCTTAAAATTCTGTCAAAATAGCGCTTGAAAAAGTTTTTCTGTTTTTTCCCGCCGTCTCCATTCACAATTGTAGCCACAAGAGGCTGGGCATCATTTTTGTTATCTGAAGCAGAAAGAGTCAGCGTGTTAGAAATTGTATTGATCACTTTACGATGATACATTTGAATATTAACCTGTAAAAATGAGTTTCGTGATTGTTAAAAAGTGCGCAAAATGTAAATTACACATATCTATTTAGAACAAAATCCTACATAATCAAATCATGTTATTTGAGTAATTATCAACGTCATATTTCTGCACGAAATTTAAAAACGAAAGACGATAAAATAAAGTTACCCCTAAAACATATATAATGGTACAGCAAAATTAGTACACGTACCTCTATCAGATTGATTTGTGTTTGTCATTTCTACTTCCGATTGGTACATCATTTTGGCCATTATTTCGTCAGTGGGAGAAGTTTGCCCTTGGCGAAGTGCTGAAACAGATCTGCCAATAGTAACATCTACAATATTGCCCAGATCCGTGTCATTTTCACTCATCGCTTCCTCCATCTTGTAGTGTGTTGGAGACGTTTGACCATGTTTAAGAGCCGCTATGGACCGCTGGATAGTTAACCTAGCCAGGTCTTCAGCAGCCTGGTCCATCATTTCATCTGTTTCGGCCTTTTCTGTCATCTTATCGTCCTCTTTCAATTGATTTTTATCCATAATCTAGAATACCACAACAAAGACTGGAATAAGTTTGTTATCAATAGTCACGATAATCGTATACATAGTCATGTAACAATTAAGGCTACTATTTGTGATCGAACTCGCGACCATTAGTGCTCTTGTCAGTAGTGTATTAACACGAATTCCTACTACATCTTTTGTAAGACAAAGTTAATTATATAGAGGGTGATCTATACCAAGAAGCAGGATCAAATTGCTGAAGCTTCAGTTGATAAGTTTTAAATGCTCAATAATTTAGAAAGCACACTATTACTTCTAGTTCAGTAAAGTATAAGAAAATGTAATAAAAATAACTCATTGCGCACTGGACTAACATTGAAGCCATCGACTTTTCTAAATTATTAACTTGCCAGCTCAGGGCGACTTTCTTAGTATGAAAATATTAAGAATCTCCATATAAAATATGTTGTAATTATTTGGTTATGCCCCGTATTTTACTGGACTATATTCATGTCGTTCGAATCGCAGCATAGGTTATCAAGTCTGACTCATCTAAATGAAAGGCGCCTGCGCTCGGTAGTGGTAGGAAACAAGTTGGATTTAAAACATACCGTCTTGGATATTTACAGAGTATATTAACATATAAGATACACATTCAGTACTTACCTGAAGTTCATACAAAACATGAAACATGCGAGTAGCAATTGATAATTAAAGATTAATGTAAAATCCAAATTCGTTTTTCGCAGAGAAGTTTGACCAAGTCTGTTTGTTGTCATGAACAAAGAACAATAGATGGAAAATCTCGCGAGATGTAAAGCATTTGTGACGTCATAGAGTTTATGACGTCATCCAATTGTGAATTGTCAAAACGTGGTCGTGCGCCTTGGTGGGCGCGGAAACATGTTGTTGTTTCCATTTTCCAGTTGCCAGTTAGTTTGCTTTTGTGATATCTGGTAAATAACTACGTAAAGTCTATGTTTAGTATATACATGTACAACGTATAAGCGCATGTGCTATTGTGGATTTCGTATAAAGCTATTTTATGAAGTAAACAAATGTTTTGTTTGCTCGTCAGTATATACACGTAAACTGGTGGAATGTGTGTGTTGGTTGTCTTGGGCAGCATATGCTTCAGTAAGTACTGTTCCCTGATTGATTGGCCAATCAGAAAAGTTTTGCAAACTGATCGTCGCCGAGCTGTGCAGGAGATCAAAGGAATCCAAACTATTTACCGTTACAAGTTTTGCTAAATAATAAGCGGTATGGCTGTATAATGAAGTTCAGTTCTAGTAGTATGTTTCATTCTGTCTTTCAAACACAAGTGCATAATGCACCAAGGTGTAATCAAAGCTCCCCCTTAACCCTGATTGGCCTTCCCGTATGCTTGCCCAAATGTAAATGTAGTTTGTTACAGTGTACTAATACTACTCTTACATCTATGTTTGTCTGTTTCCTTCGTTGGTGAGTGGCTCGGATGTCCCTAATATGGTACGGCTAGGTGACTTCTCAAATGATACACCTAGCTACCACATAGGATACACCTACCAGCTATTGTGTCCTTGGGGGACCCCTTTTTGTTTTGGCATGTGTGATTAATATGTGGTAAGCTGACAGTGAGCTTGAAGATGATGGGTAATTTAATGCTGAATCGGTGAGTGAACTGAAGAAAGGGGAGTAATGGTGTGGAATAAGTCAGAGAGGGGGTGTCTTATGGTGAGAGTTAAAAGTGAGAGAGATGAAGGGTAAAAGAATAGAAAAATGCAGTAGTGCGATGTGTAATAGACTATTTTGAAAATAAAACTGTACTTATCATCACAGTTGTTGAATAAAAACATTTATTTCTTTACAAATTGTTGATGCTATGGCACGAATTAAATTAACCTTTGAACACACCAACAGTACTAAAAAAGTCCAGATATTCAGGGACAGAAATCTTGATCTAGAGTATTTATTTACATTTTAAATGCTGTCTCATTGTAATATACATGTGTATGAAAAGCTGAGTCGTAGAAATTTGATCCGGTTTCCTGGATTGTTTGAACGGATTCGGCAGGAAATAACTTTGCATCCATATATTGTTTCAATCCTGACGACGCTCCTGAATAGCAATTATTTATTTTTTAAATGGCTAGAGAATAATGAAAATATAAATATTCATAGAATATAGCAGTCTTTAATTTACCGTAGGCCTATATGATATAAAATAATATTTATTCCTGTCAATTTACAGATTGCATACAAATAACGACGCTTGCGCTAATGTGAAATGTCATCACGTAATCAAATAAATTTAAATCGTGTATTTTACTGTCGCCGATATGATATGATTTCATATCGAACAACACTGACAGCGAAATGAAACTACGCCGTTTCTTTATTAAACGACACACTAAAGCGCTTTTAATAGATACATTTATGGATACTCGTTTTTTGACATCAAATCAATTGATTTAGCGAAACTATTATAAAATGATATACACTTGTGTATGAAAACAATTAAGGATTTGTCATCATTCTCAAAAGAAGAGATTATCGCGAGGCGGGTAAATTTCATTTTCATTACCATCTGTATGAAATGAAATTTCGTGTTCGATTTTGCAAACAAAATTTCTGAGTCACCAAAGTTAAATAGTTTTTGGTCTCTTGGTCGTCATCCTTGATACTCCAGGGGTTCCGATCACTTACGATCTCTACATCACTGGAATATGTCATAGTTAAACTGAAGGCAGCTCAGGTGAACCAATCTGAACCTATCACAGGCCTGCAAAAATTGTCTTTGAAGATTACAGAGAGAGCGACGCCTAACATCAAAGCTACACAGTCAACCAGTGTACCGTTATACGGCTCTTTTGATGTACATCAAAGGACTCAAATACATTTTCTTTTCTGTTGTCTTCAGGTTTTTGCTATGGTATAGTCCAGGGGTGTATAGATCGTAAGTGATCGGTACCCCTGGAGTATCGAGGATGCTTGGCTGTATAATGGAAGGACAATTCAAATTAAGTACACGACACCATAGATAATCACAAAAAATACGCTTATAGATTATAGATTAATCCAAGGACGTACACAATGTATATGAGACTTTTACATTTTGCCTGTATCCATTATATACTTAATGTACAACCGGTGTAAGATTGAAAATGGACCCCCGTTGAAAAACTGACCTCGGGTCATTTTTAACGCTGAAAAATGACCCCAAATGCCGTTGCAAACCGTTAAAAATGGCCCCCGTTGAAAAGTGCAGACCCTATAAGAACTCGTTTATCATTACGTACATGTAATCCAACGCTAAAAACTAGATCTTGACAAAAGCTTTCCCAATGACTCGATCTAACTTCATTTTTGTACATTTTCATCGATTTTGTTACGATTATATGAAGCAAATAAAATATAAGTGGAAACTAAACTAAACATGACATATTTATCTACTAGGCATCGATTGTTTGTTGTATAAATGGACGTGTGTCACATTATAATACCGATGTTGTTATTTGTTTAGAAGTTTTAGGTAACATTAACGAATTGACGAAATCGCACTGTCGTGTACATGGTTTACGGCGAATTGGTTGCAACTAATTAACCCGATGATCGTTGCGAGATCATGATATCACGTACAGTGGCTAGGCCTAAACGTTACGGTACGGCGCCGGCGTACTACCGTTATAATGAAACAAATGTGACATGGAATAATTAGAAAGTGTTATCAACTCAGATGTATAGACATAATACAAGTCACGTGCTTATACCTCATTCATGCCATTGGCCGAAATATAGAATTGAATCATGGGTAACTAGTGATCACATGATTGTGTGTTTACTTCCAAATATAGTTATAGATTGCTAGCCAATATTCGGAAAAAATGATTTATTTGAAAATATTTAGACTCCAAAATGTTATTTATATTGCATGCATGTCATTTTTACTTGCACGTGTGTACTGTTTTACTATAAATAATGGACTGGAATGAGTTATAAAACTGCCATTTCTATTTTTTATCTACAAACGATATAATGCGAATTGACAAATTTAATCGGTCTAACCGTCTAATCTAGGATCAGCGAAGATCGGCTTCTCCCGGCAAAATTCGTAGAATTCTAAATTTATGTTTACTTACTTTATGTTTCAGAATAGATAAATATAACACAAAGAAACTATGATCTCCGTCAAAAGGCCAAATTATATACTAGTACTAAATATCGGATAAGAGAAATCAAAGTCAAAGTAAACACACAACAATCATGTGATCACTAGTTACCCCTAAACCAATTCCATATTTCGGCCAATGGCATGAATGAAGTGTAAGCACGTGACTTGTTTTACTACATGTACGTTTTACTACAAAGAACGCGTGTTTTGTACCGTTATGGTCCCCCTCAGATCGTTGTTTGATTTCCAACATTTTAAATTGCTAAGCAATATATTATCATATCAATGTTTAATTTTCATATTCTTTCCAATCAAATGGTTAAGCTTCCACGTAGCCCAATTAGCTTTTTGGGAAGCTACATTATAATTTTACTTGTACAGACAGTACATATATATATACATGTATGTACACGTTATACAAAGCACAGGTGAAATTCACAGGTAAATCCATGTTTATTTCTCGGAAATAGGTAGACTTTAATGCTAGTCACAGCATTCTGCTAATTATAAAAAGAGGGCAACTTATGGAGATACAGCCATTCTACCACAAGCCAGAAACATATATACATATGTAAATATGTTTCTGCACTAGCCCGCTACGTCTGAGTCGCGAATCTCACGTGGGGCAGTTGCATGATACTGGCCGTAGCTCGGTGTTTTTTCTCCGAATACTCTGGTTTTCATCCATCTTCTAAACCTTGCACGTCATTAAATTACCCTGGTTGTTTTAAGGACGTAAAACAAAATTAACCAAACCTTTACAATATAAGATGTATAGATGATAAGATATATGATGTACTAGTTTTTCATACATGTACAACTGTGATTTTAAAATACAATTAAGCCTCTAAACAGTTTTATTTATGTAGAAACAAGTAGTCTTTTCTATTGTTCCAATCATTATTAAACTGTGTAAAATAAGTTACCCCCTTGCGAGGAGAAATGCACCTTTGAGTGTGATATGTGTCATAAGTAGTTTTTACAGCTGATGACTGGGTTTTTTTAACAAAAGTATTCAGGTTAAATCTAAGCCAAACAGCACTAATTTTTACGCGTAAGTTTCGAAAAATAACGCATTGTTTAGCATTACGCGAAAGTTTTGTGAAATTACATGCTGGATTCGCTTTATTCCGCGATTTTTTTCTTTCTTAGAGCTTTGTCAGTTTTTAAGTTTAAATTTCGTTAAAAATCCCCCGTTCTTGTTTATTAAGGAATTAAAATTGATTTAATTAAATATAACTTTTACCCATAGGATGGATTTTCTAGCTCCCATTTATTTCCTTCCCTAGAACGAATATACGTACCCGGCCTACCGCATTTATCTGCCTAAAAGTCTTGAGCTACAATATTGCAGCTATCCCTTCACCAACTTCCTCACTAACCAAGAGAATAACGAAACAATTAACAAAACAATTTTGAATTGGTTACAAACTTACTCTTTCTAACCAGGACGTGGGTTCAAGTGTCTCTATCAGATATGATATGGGTTGTAAATATATCGTCGGCGAAAATATAAAGTAATATGTTTTGTTAACATTAAGAAGCTTATTAATAATATCCCATAATAATAGTTTTGTAACACAATCCACTGGTACTCAGAAGTGAACATAACATACAAACTGCACGTGCATGCAGTAAATAACTACAATTTCTTTTTATTTACTGTGTTACGATAAAAAATTGCGCCACATTAGTGACCTCAGAGTGTGATATCTCAATCAGGTTGTGATAAAGAATTCCGCAGTTTGAGAACACTCACAATTATCTCCACGAACGGACAGAGAGATTACTTAGGAAAAATGAAAACTTTGAAATGCCGTATTTTCCGTAATAAAGCCCAGGTACCTCAAATGTTTAAATGAAATATTTGTTACGATAGCAATACAAAATTTGAATTTAAATCGTGGTGATTCCTTAATTTTGATACCAACACAGAAGAGGCGCCTACAGCATGTACATGTATACGGGGAAAGGCGATAACAGAACTCGTGAATTATGTTTGTGAACAACTCATGGTACCACGATCATTTTCCAACAGACCATCCGTTTAGAGTATGCTACGGTCATTTTTCAACGTTTATTTTTCAACAAAACTGCTATTGAGAAATGACCCTAAAAGGTGTCAATTTTTCAACGGCATGTTCAATTTTCAACGGCATTCGGGGTCACTTTTCAACATTGAAAAATGACCCAAAGTCAATTTTCAACGGAGGTCCATTTTCAACGTTACACTGGCAATTTTCGAGGGGATGATATTTTCGTAATTTCACGGTTCAATTGCTGTAAACGCAAAAATCTTATTAGCGAAATTCTGAGAAATGGTTGAATCATATAATTTAAGCAACCCACATCACGAAATATTTATATAAGTAACACATATTACGCAAAAGTAAAACCGCTTAAATTTAAGTTCTTCTAAAATTTTCACCGCGTAGAAAATATTTGCTTTTAGTCCTGCCCCTAAGGTTTTTAGGGGTCAGCACAGCTATTTATTAAAAAATTAATCCCCACTGCATAATTTAAAGGGTTATATCAGCCAAATTAGGTTCATTATTCTAGAACAAGAAAGACCAATGAAGAAGTACACCGTCACAAAAAAAAAAAAAAAAAAAAAAAAAAAAAACAACAACATGGAAACACTTAAATAGTTTTCGGAACCTAGCATCAAGAAAATTGGTCCAACTCAACTGACTGCAAAAGCAAACCATGATAATTTAGACATTGATTATGAAAGGAAAAGGAAACAGTGTAACATGATTATCCGTATATCCGATTTCATAGAAAATAATCATTTTCCTTTTGATTATCAATAGAGATATATTAATTTCTAATCGAAAAAGACAGTAAAATGGCAATTTTCTAAAAACAGAACGGGAAATCATGTTTCTCGACAAGCAGGTTATTGAACTGATTTCATAAGTGTACGGAGATGAGACATTTACTATCAAAGACAACAGAGGTTGGGTTTCATTCATAAAAAGGAACTCGAACATCGTATGTTGAGAAAACGCATTATCTGAATTTGTATGATTTCTGTATAGACCTAATTAATTTTGTTCTTCCGAAACAAAACAAACTCTAGAACACAATACAAAGAAATGTATTTCTTTATATGCATTATTATCAATTACTATCCGACGGATCATCAATGTGTCAAATATCGATGTTTCTGACGTAGAATACCGGTTTATAGCTAAAAATCATTATACTATTAAAATAAAGGGCGTAAAGATATGAAGGACTGGGAAAGGAAAGTAGTTTAAAGATGCTATGTCGCTGACAAATGGTATTTTTTCTCTATCAAAAACAGGAGCAGAAGAATCAGTATCCTACTTCAGTTACAAAAGTTACTTACTTTACACCAGAGATTTAATATCTGTTTACACCAATTACCAGTTTTAATTCAAGATGAAAATATTAAAGATAATTAAGTGTGTCCCGAAAAAAGGTCCATCGCACAATGCCCTATATGGAATAAAGTACTGATTGCGCATCCACCAAAAGCAAAACAAGTTTTTTTTTAATGTTAATTAGACATAAATTTACATGATTAAAAACACCAATTATTGTTCAAATGATGAGTATCGTTTATGCTTTGTCGGCGGCGGAACATCTTTAATCTTGGCATTGGCAATTATTATAAGGGCATTTTACAACGCGAATACGGTAATGATATGATATAATGACGAAAACGATTATCGACGACGATGACGATTTACGACGATGACGATGGTGATAATGATGACGTTGTTGTTGTTTTTGCTGCTGCTGATGATGATAATGATGATGATGATGATAATGACGATGATAATGACGATGATAATAATGATGATATTGATGACGATGGTGCTGTTGATGTTGATGCTGCTGCTACTGATGATGATGACGATGACAATGATAATGATGATTGTATTGATTATGATGGCTGTAATGTTGATGGTGTTGATTATGATGATGATGATGATGATGATGATGATGATGATGATGATGATGATGATGATGATGATGATGATGATGATATGTTGTGATGATGATGGTTGCGATGATGATGATGTGATGATGATAGTGTTGATATTGATGTTGCCTCTGTTGCTGTTTCTGATGATGTTGCCTTCCTTACTTTTGCCCTTTACAGGACTTGTAAAAGATGGGATTTTATAGGTTGATATTTCAATTTACTCGGTACTGACACTATATACATGTAACCTTACCAAACAAAAACGGAATTTATGAGATCATAATTCTCCTATAACTCCCGTTGGTGGAGTGATATGTTTAACATGTATTGTGACGTCGTTTTGGACGCATTATGACGTAATGACGCAATGCGCTTTTTTGTGTGTGTGTGCGTACTTGCGTGTTACCGGGAAGAAATTAATCACAATTAATCAAATCAATCATAACGCGCTAACGCGCGTTATTCAATTTGTCTGCAATTCTGGGAGAATTATAGGACCATAAACACCCGAAGAAGACAATTTAATGCTTAATGAAACAGAGCACTCACCACTGCAAGGAAATCATCAGAACGTTGCAATGTGCACCGATACAAATGAATCTAACTTTAAGTTTTCTCTTACGTTTGCAATTTTTGAAGAAAAATATTGTTAGTTGAAGTTGGCACACACTAGTACTGTAAGAGTCAGTATATCAAGGTTATATCGATCCCTATCTACATTTTCTGTCCTTCCCACTTGTGACGTAGCTGCGAAGTATTATTACCTACTTCAAATAACCTAGAGTAATTAATTATAAAGTAATTACATGTACATATATATTCCAATTATGGGTTGAACTTTAACAGTCAGTAATTGTTAGTTGCAATTGGATACATATTATTTAGAATATATATTAGGTATTTATTAGTAATAATTTGACAAATTTTTGAGCCGATCTCCCCCTATTTATCAAGAATAACGAACAAAATTGCATGTAAATGAAAGTAATATACTGGTGATATATCTGTGTAATTGCTCTAATAAGAATTCTTATTTTTATTTTCGTAGAGCTGTATCTATATTATAACATGTATAATAGTTGATACGTTCACGCTAATATAATTGTGAAGCCAAGGACACCAAATCCTTGGTGAAACTTGAAGATTGGATTATAAACATATCGTTCAAGATGTGCCGTATATTATCAAACAAGCCTACAAATTCTATTGTATATCTATGATACACCAAAACATTTATATCCGACATAATTTCATTTTTATGTTTAATTTCACTTAAGTACTAAAATAAACTTCGTGATGAATCAAGGCTAGAAAACCTATATCCAGACCATTGATTGGATCATCGTAGGCTTTGTGCTTTCCATTTATTTTGTTTTATTCATTTTTTATTGAGTAAAGAGAATTTAATAATCTGAGAGCTGAGCAGAATGTTTGAATTTACGATCCAAGGACGTACATAAATACAGACATTTAGATAAATTATCTATGTTTCCGGTGAATATAGCATCATATCGTGACGTTATTAAATTTCCCATTTAAATTTTCAAATATATTTAATAAAATAAATGTACAAATATAAAAAGAGGCAAATTAATTCTAACAAAACAATTAAAATAAAAGAAAAAATCAATGTACGTTGTTCATGTATTCAAACATAAAAGTTGAACATTTTAGATTTAAAATAAAGAAAAATCTTTAAATTAAACTTTAGAAATAAATGAATAAAAGACAAAACTGAAAACATAATTTCAAAAATTAAACAATGTCACATTGCTCTCCGGTGCTGTGGTTCGAACCCGTTTATCAAATTGAAGCTTCTTGGTGATTCCGACACAATATTCGAAAGCGTCTAAATGACGTCGCCTCTTGGAAGGATTTCGTGTTTCCAGTGAAGATGTCACAAGACAGAAATGCACTGTGCTGTTTAATTTTACGGGAGCACTTCGGTGAATTAGTGTCTCAGATTGCTAAAGTTTTACTCAAGAAAGGACCATGTATTCTAAGTTACATATTAGCAGAATCTGGACTTGAATTGAAACAGGTAAAAAGTAAAGTTTGGTTTTCTTTTTGACGACACCTAATTCGACGGGTTCGGTTGGACATATTGAATTCCGTTTGGTAATTCACAGAAACGATTGCCACGTTTGTTATTGTCTGTTTAACTTTTATAATTGTTGCTGTGTTATATTTTTACCCAACATATATTATATGAATCGTAAATCTGAATAAATTTAACTTCAGAGTAAACCTTTCGTTCGCATCACCCATTTTGACGGATTATTATTTTTCTTGATTGAGTCATTCACTGTTATGTGGAGGTTGAACCAATCACTCTACTAAATTCTTAATCTCATTTCTGTTCGTTGCTAAGTTCGAAAATCATGCAGAGAACCAGTCGTCCCACTCCCTTTATGTCATCTTAGTATTAATCAGGAACATAAACTAATACAAATATACGTTTGTAACAGGAGAGAAGAAAATGTAGCGGCCAGACCGGGATTCGAACCCGGGACCCTCAGAACACTAGCTGAGTGTTCTACCAACTGAGCTACTTGGTCACCGATGATCAACCCAGCCCAATTCGCTACACTCCTCCATCTTTTTTCGAAGTCTTTGCCCTCGAAGACAAACAAGTCCCTTCAAAACACCCCCACCTTATATATATAGGGTTATTTAGTTTGGGGCCAATTCTGTAACAGCAGATGAGAAAATATAGCGGCTAGACCGGGATTCGAAACCCTGGACCTTCAGAACACTGTATAGCTAGCGGAGTGCTCTACCGACTGAGCTGCATGGTCATGCATGATCGACCCGAGTCTAAACTTAAGTCTTCAGTCTTAACTAGTACTTCTTAGTCAACGTTAGCTGACTGGTACTTATTGTGGTGCATGTTGTTCTTGCTACATTTGTAGTCCGAAATTGTGATTTGAAAGCTAGGATAAAACTTGAACGAAAGAGCTGGAGTCAAGGGATCCAGAGATATTATATATAATTAAGACGGAGAAAGTCATATATCAAGAAAAAAAAGAAAAAGAAAATATTTTTAGATTCAAAACTTAGTTGCCGTTTACAATCATGCAATGGCGGCAGCATGCAGGTATAATTCTAACGCTAGACCTGCATGGCAGATATACCAGACATGTTAACCTTTGGTGAGCAAAAAGAGGTAGATTTTTGACTCAAAAGCGGTAGCATTACACGCGGCATTTTTCGCGACGCGTCAGAGATGTATAAATATCAATAATATGCAAAATAATTGCAAAAACATATTTTGTTAACAAATTATGATTTAACTTTAATTATTACCATAGGCCTTGCATGGTGGCTCATTTTGTATTTTTTAAATGTTAATTAAGGCTTACATTAAATTTAGAAGATGAAAAATGCCAATAAATACATTGTGTATTTTTATTTCAATGCTATTTATCACCTTTTTTAAAGATGCTCCACCGCCGACAGAGCATAAATGATATTCATCATTTGAACAATAATTAGTGTTTAAACGTGTATATAATAGTCTAATTAACACAAAAAATAATATAAAATAATTTATTTTGCCTTTGGGTCATGCGCAATCAGTACTTCATTCCATATAGGATATAGTGCCACGGAATTTTTTCGGGATGCAATTAATTATTTTTCATATTTTTAACTTGAAGTAAAATTAGAAGCTCAAACTTTTCAATGGTGGTAATGGTGTAAAGTAAGTAACTTTTGTAACTGAAGAAAAATACTAAATCGTCTGCTCCTGTTTTTAATAGTGAAAAATACCATTTGTCAGCGGTGGAGCATCTTTAATTATACATTTTGTCTATTTGTTTTGGGTTTTTTTCACTTTTTTTGTTTTGTAATACATACTGGACTCATTTTCTTTTGATTTATGCAAGAAAAAATACAAATATTTGTTTCTAAAATTTACACCAATATTCTAGAGAAATTATCACCCTGAAAAAAATAATAACTTTTTTTTAGTGATATCCTGAAAAAATATACCAAAATCCGGATCCTTTATTAGAATCACCCCATTCCAAAATGGTGGCCATTACGATTGCAAAGTTTATGATTTTCAGCAGACACTGTATGCCTATTTTACATTAAAAACGTGAGTAAATCATTTCAATTATATGTAGTGTTTGTTTTTGAAATGATGCTCACTAGTTTTAAGCACAAAATTTATTGAAAGGCCAGATGATTGTTTCCTTACGGTAGGCCTACTAACACACATCGTTACACTCAGACACAAGTGACACCACCAAGCCAAGGTGGAACTAGCCCCAGGCTGCTAATTAGCACCAGTGGATGTTGGTCAGGGAGTGTTCACACCTCCTTTGTTTACTAAATTATGAAGCAAGTCAGCCTACTTAGTCTGGTATGCATTTTGAAGCCACCAACGCAGCCCCAACCGACTATGAAAATTCAGAAATCGGAAGGGAAAAAAACGAAGACGATGTTTTGCAGAAATCGGAATATTTGGATATTAAAGCGGTAGGCGGAATATCAGTCTCAAAAGCGGTAGACTTCCGCCAGAATCGGTAGGGTTAACATGTCTGGTATATATATATAAATGGCATAAAATGTTTGCTGTTTCTTGTTTACAGATTATGCATGAGTATATAATATGTATAACCTTATCAAGATCTTTCTTTCTTATTTACAGGTAAAGAAACTACTTAGTCTTCTAATACAACACAACATTGTTACTTTTCACACAAATAAAAGAGGAGCGATAGAATACACTATACATTGTGACATAATCCAATGGCGTATCCGCTTTCCTCGCTACATTTACTGTGCCAAGACATTGTACGGGGATGCAGCGGAACTTCTGGTGGAAGACCTGCTCAACAAGGGACAGTGTCTGATGAGTGAAACCGTCATCACTATCACAGACAAACTAAATGAAGCTCTCGACGCCTCAGGTAAGCAACTTACAAAACATATATATAATAATACTTTGGTTTGGTTTCATAAGTTCAATGTCTTCAGGATCATTTAAAGATGCACCAAGATTATTGGTAGAAGAAAGCTGAGGACACAGGGAAAAACCACCAACAGTGGTCATGCAGTACCTGGCAACTGCCCCGCATAGGATTCAAATTTGCAACCCATAGGTGTAGGCCTTGTGGTAATATGTCAGGACATCTTAGAAAGTCGGAGATATATTTGTGAACTTCAAGCATTGTAATTAAGCAATTTTGATTAAGCTATGAAAATTGGATACAATGTTTGGTTAAGATGAATTTTTTTTGAATGGATATCAGAATTGTTGCTTCTTATGTGAAATTTTGCAGCTAATACCTTGTTGCACTTATTTCATACATGTACATATCAGAGCACAAACATGTTCAAAATAATCTTAAATGAAAAAGTTCACAATGTTAGACAATCAATGATGATATTGAATTCTATTTCAATATCTTACATGATTTGTGTTTTCTTTGCAGGACATCCAAGAATAAAAGCTGGGCTAGTGAAAGAGAAATTTGAGAACTTAGCACAAACACACTTCATTCAGCGCTGTCCAAATTGTCTGGAGCATGATGACACAGATGTTGTGGCTGCTGCAGCTGAACAGGCAGGGGACGAGGAGGAGCTGTACATCATTCCTAAGATGGATATTGATGGTAACCTGCAGAAATTAATTTTGCTAACATCTTATATGAATAATTTATACTAATTATATAATTGTATAAACAAAAAAATTGTCAAATTTAAAAAAAAGTTAATTATTCACACCTTTATCAATTAAGACACACATACCATGTTCGACCCAATTAGCGCCCATGTCCCTATAAACGCCCCTCCCTCTTTTTGAGGCCTCAATTTCAATTGCCCACGCATAAAGAAAGACCAAACCTACACATAACTGTATAGATTTGCAATAATTAAGTCTTATTAGCACCTTTTCCATTTTTTGAACGCCCTGGGCGATTATTGGGTCGAATATGGTAATACAAATTAAATGTAGTCATTTAATGTACTAGACATTAACAATAGAAAATATTTGAAGACAAGAGAAACACATTATTATAATGTATGTGCTAAGCTGATGTTATTCATATTTAACAAGGTTACCCATGTGTTGAAATGCAAGGTAGCTAGGTTTCTTTGATGGAGGAGGAATTTTAACTCGTAGCTCTTGAAGAAAATAGTACCATAATGACCTCTATCCAGTATCAGTTCACCTTAAATCAATAATATGATGCAGAGATGAAGGGCTGATGATTGCATGACTCAGGCATTTTTTGGCCTCTGAATACTAATTACTGTATTTGACCTAATAAGCGCCCAGGGTGATTAGAAAATTGAAAAAAAATGAAAAGTTGCTTACTAAGACGAAATTATTGCAAAAACAATAGGGCTGGGTATTGGAAGGTCTAAAACGATATGATACATATTGATAATACACTGAAACAATACACGATACGTATTGACGATACAGTGGACCTCTTTTTCAAATTCAGTTGACCATTGTGTTTTGAAACTGTGACAATAAAAGATAATTTTGATAAAACATTCTATAACCAGGAAAAAAAACCGTTTGATTCGGTTTATCATCTGTGTTAATTAATTTCTGTCAATTCATATTCTTATTTATGAAAAGGCATTTCTAATCCATTTAGGTGACACAGATGCCTTAAACACTTCCTATTGATTGAAATGCTCATACTTGAATGATGTTTTAGAATAAATTTTGTTTGGAATTTCCCTATTTCTATAACGAAAACAGTAGGTTGAGCTGTTAAAACAATACAGCGATATAAAGCATGTTAGCGTATCGATATTCGATACACTGCTGAAAACCAATACATATCAGTATATCGATATATTGATCCAGCCCTAAAAAACAAAGTGCAAACCTATACAATTTTGAGAGTTTAAGTCTTTATTTAGGTCCAGGCAATTGTAATTGAGGAATCAAAAGAGGGAGGGGTGCTAATAGGGAAAAGGGCGCTTATTGGATCAAATACAGTATACATAATCCTAGTGTCCAATGTTCCATCTTTATACCAGCATGATATTCATTCAATGTCAGAGAGGGAGTATGATTATCAGCAATTAAATGCTAATATTGTCTTTACTTGCTGCAAGAAAAGTAAGCATATTTATATTTAAAGATGCTCCACCGCTGACAATTGGTATTTTTTTGCACTATAAAAAACAGGAGCGGACGATTTAGTAATATACAGATACAAAAGTTACTTACTTTACACCATTATACCACCATCTGAGTTTCTGATTTTACTTCAAATTGAAAATATGAAAAATAATTAATTGGATTTCCTATATGGAATGAAGTACTGATTACGCATGCACCAAAGGCAAAATAAATTATTTTATATCATTTTTTTGTGTTAATTAGACATACATTGTATGTATACAAGATTAAACACCAATTATTGTTCTAATGATGAATGCTATTTATGCTCTGTTGGTGGTGGAGCATCTTTAAGACCGCTTTCTAATTTAATTGAAGCATATTTTTTCCCATTTTAAAGGAGAGGTCAGCAGAAAAAGAAAGAGATCCACAGAAGGGGAGGGAACTCCTGCCAAAAAGAGCAGAACAGAATCACAGGAGAAGGCAGAGGTAAATTTCAACTTGTTACAGTTATAATTCTGTGCTTTCATGTTCAAATTAGTTATCACCTTAACTATATATTGCGTATATAACATGAAGGCCATCTAATTATAGACCATTTTTTTGTGTAGGCGATATTCAGATAGCATGACCAATATTTTGAGTGAAAATTTGTGACCTTCATTTCGAGACCAAGATTTGTTGTTTTTATAGTAACATATTAAATAAATCCTTGAATATTTTGCCATATTGTTTTTATTCTTCACAAATATGTTCATTAAATTCTAATGTTAACACAAGTACCTGTATTTGTCTCATATTCTAACATTGTTCAGACTCCAAAAGATGATGGTATATACTGGAGAGTGAATTTTGAACGTTTCCACCAACATTTACGGGACCAGGTCTTGGTAGCCTCAGCTGCCAGCAAAAATAGACACAGTATGTATCAACTTATATATCAAAATCTCTGTGATTTCAGCGATAAAATTTGTGGTATCTTTAGCCAATTTAATTCTTTATCTAGAATCAAATTTCTGTTTCAACTTACTGTATTTGACCCAATATGTGCCCCATCCCCGTAGGCTCCCTTTCCCCTTTTTAGGTCATCTGACCGAAGGTCAGGATGACCTATTGTCATCGTGTTTCGTCCGTCGTCGTGCGCCGTGCGTAAAACTATTTATACAAAAGCCTACTCCGCCTTAATCCTTTGATGGATTTCATCCATATTTGGTGTGAAACATCATTGGGGACGGACAATCATATTTTATATAAATGAGATTGGTCCGACCCCTAGGGGCTGAGGGGTGGGGCCCCAAAAGGGCAAATTTTCTTAATTTTAGCTTTAAAATCCTACTCCTCCTTTATCCTTGGATGAATTTCATCCATATTTGGTGTGAAATATCATTGGGGAAGGACAATCATATTTTATATAAATGAGTCTGGTCTGACCCCTAGGGGCTGAGGGGTGGGGCCCCAAAAGGGCAAATTTTCTTAATTTTAGCTGGCCCACTTCCTGTTTTCAGGTTTCGGTCTCCGATCTCAATGAAAAATTTGTCTATAGGGGTTTTAATTGAAGCCGAACAACATACAACATTTTCGTAATTATTTTTGGTATTCCAAGATGGCCGCTGGCCCACTTCCTGTTTTAAGGTTTCAGTCTCCGATCTCAATGAAAATTGGTCTATAGGGGTTTTAATTGATGCCGAACAACATGAAAACATTTTCGTAAAGATTTTGGTATTCTAAGATGGCCACTGGCCCACTTCCTGTTTTCAGGTTTCAGTCTCCAATCTCAATGAAAATTGGTCTATAGGGGTTTTAATTGATTCAGAAGGGGGAACTTTCGGTGAGGACAATCATATTTTATAAAGGACCGAGCTAAGACCCATGGGGATAGTACGGCGGAGGTCCAAAATGGGAGCTTTGCTGAAATTTGGCTTTAAAATCTGACGACTCCTCATATTAATCCTTGAATGGGTTACAACCATATATGGATGAAGGGCTACCAAGTTTGTTCAACAAATGGCATTTACCTATTTCAGAAACTTACATATTCAACTAAGGAGTTCCTTGTATTGTTTATATTAATCGATCGTTAACCAATACTTTATACTGTGACTTTGTTGTTTTGTGCCATGAGTCAGATGACCGTTAAGGCTCATGGGCCTCTTGTTTGTACCTCAATTTCACTTTGTACACGTACCTTATTACCTTAGGAAAAGATAATCTTTTCTAAATTGGATTTATGAAGCATTCTCATATTTTTTTTCTATTTTTTAGACACTGGAAACTTATTGGGTCGAATATGGTAAATCAACGTCTCTGTGATATCAGCTATATACCTTCAAAAATTTCATTCATTTACTTCATCAATTTTAATTCAACTTTGTGTGGTATGAACAATACAAAGCAATGAGTTTGTTGAATTATTGTTATTTTATTTCAGTTCAATTCTCTCCGGTATCACCAACACAAATCAATAAATGAAAATCACTTTAATATTATCATTTTTAACACAAAGGCATGTATATGCCTTGTGTTTATACAAGCACGTATGGCTGACCTACATTTGTACTCATTTAAATGCGGTTGACCTCTCATTTAAATGCGATTTTTTCTTTATCTTCCTCTTATTCATATCTACCTTCCATAACACATCTTTGAATTAACAAATATCTATAATGATGATTTAATTTGGGAATAAGATACCAAGGACTCATAAAAAAGCACGATAAAGGCGCTATTTACGTAAAATGGTCAAGGCAATTTGCATAAATTATTATGACCGATGACCTTATTTCCGCCTGTCATTTGCATATATGTACGTATCTGCGCAACTTCTGGTTGTAAGAAGGTCACACTAAAGACCAACCTGAACGACATCGGGCATTACACATAATTGATTAATCTCCCCTCGGTAGCTGACATTACAATCAATTCCTACCCGTTAGGGCAGATAACTCTATAATATGCAAATACAGAATATTATTAGTCAATATCTATACTATAAAGTAATGACTGTGCTGTTATATTACAAAATATATATTTTAAATTGAGCATTTAGGGGATAATATGTAGATTGACATGCATGTTGTCCTGTAATTATGGTATTTATTTCTAATTTTTATGTGTACTACCATTCAATATTTTATTTATGAATGTATTTTAAAAAAAGAAAGAAATAAGAATGTATATGAAATACAATAAACTATTATTTAGTTGTCACTTTTGTTATTTTTCAGAAATAAGAGTTATTCCAGTAAAACATCTTTTACAAATCCCTAGACTCCAGATTTGCTTAGATATTCAAACAAAAGCTGTTACAGCAGTTTATTTCTTTTAAGCCAGAAGTTACCAAAGATGAATTTAATGAAATAACTTTTGTTAAGCACCATTTGATTTTTAGACGCTTTAAATCCCCTAAGTGAGACCCCATCAAATCCCCCTAAGGATACCACTTCAAATCCACTGGTGTCCTCATTTACATATTGTAGACGTTTTTAAAAAATGCTCTTTGTGTGACCGCTTCAAATCCCCTTAGCTGGACCACTGCAAACCCCCTTAATGGGGTCAATTCAAATCCCCTTATCGAAACCACTGGATAACCCCTTAAATGGACCACTGCAAATCCCCTTAGCAGAAACACTGGTGAATAATTTAAATATTTTAAATGCTTAAAATCCCCATAGGTGACCCACTTCAAATCCACTTAAATTACCGTAATTACGCGTGAAGCATACATTTTAAATTTTTAGGTCACCTGACCATAGGTCATGATGACCTGTGATATTCTTTTGTCCATTCTTGTGAACACATTAACTTGAGTAAATTTGAACCAACTTAATGAATAAACGAGTTTGAAAATCAGCTTGATTTGACTGTAAGTTACGGAATTATTGCCCTTTGCACTAATAATTATTACTGGACTTTGTTTATACGATAACTTGAGTAAGTATGCACAGAGTTTATTGAAACTTTGTGTGTAAAACAACACCGGAGAAATCCTTGGACGAGTATGAGAATCAGCGAACATTGTGAACACTATGACTTAAGTAAAATACCAAGTGTAATGAAACGTTGTGTGTAGACTAACATTGATAAGATCTCACAGGATTGTGAAAATCAACTTTATTCTACTGTAAGTTACGGAGTTATTGCCCTTTGCACTAATAATTATTTTTGGATCTTGTGAACATGATAACTTGAGTAATAGACCAACATTGGAGAGATCTTTGACAAGTTCGAAAATCAGCGTGATTTGACATTAACTTACATGTTATTAAAGAGTTATTGCCCTTTGAAATAAAATTAATGAACACTTTGAATTGAGTAAATATGCACCGATTTTAATGAAACTTTAAAGGAGACTAACATTAGAAAGATTTCGGACGAGTTCGAAAATCAGCTTGATTCGACTGTAACTTACGTAGTTATTGCCCTTTGAAATAATAATTGTTATTGGACTTTGTCTTTTTATAGAAACTATCCATTTATTTCTTATTTTCACTTTGTTATACCTACTTCAATGCTTTTTCTCTCTTTCTCAATAACTATTAGCATACGGTATGTATAAAATTTGTCTCTATCTAGAATGCAATAATTTCGTGCCAGTCTCGGAAAAGTACATACATTCATGAAAAAATTGTAATCGGCCAATTTACTCCTTTCATAACAATGGTAATGGTATTGCTATTAGAACCGACTTGATCAGGTAGCCTTTGTGTTTCAGTACTTTCAGTACTTTGATTTTAGTTTTTTTTGTGTTTTTTTCTTAGATAAAACTTGTAGTTTAAGCCAATGTGGCAATTCTCTAATAAAAGTTACTTTATACATAATGTATTTGTCTTATTTTTAACAGAAAGCTGGCGAAGTGTTGCGAACCTTTCTGAGACTGAGTGAAACAAAATTCTCATCAGGTGCTACCACCTCTTGTGCAATAAGTGTGAATGAGGTACATTTTATGTTTGTTAAGTAGAAAAGAATTTTCATTTTTGTGTGAAGCATTTGATGCAGAGGAATGCAAAAGGTGTGACTTTCTCATATCTTTCTGTGTGTTATATAGGCCTGTTCAGGACAATAAACCGGTGCATAATATTTCTGTAAGTCAGTTCTCATAAATAGTGTGATATGAGAGGAAAAAATGTTCTTAAATATACTGGCCCATGGATATGAAGAATATGGATTTTCCACCCTTGATACATACCAGTAATTGTTATTTAATGAGGTCACAAAGAGTTGATTGTTGATCTATTGATCAACTATGTAGGTCACTGTTGTTAAAAATAGATATTTTCATTAAAACTTTGGTTTCCAAATTTATAATTGTATACGTGCATATAATTAATAGAATTATATCACTTTTAATTTCCTTTGAACAGGTTTTCCGTGCCCTACCCAAGGAGTTGTCTTTGACCAGGCACGTGTTGGAAATGTACATGACAATGTTGTGTGATGACATGGTAACTCTGCTCTCTGTTTGTCAAATTTCAAAATTAATGTGATAATTGTGCATTTTTATTATGTAGGTGTGTGTATACATGCCTTCCATAATGAGGTTACTTTGGTTTTCATGATCACCGGAACCTATTCCTTGGGAATCCATCGGCAATCTCAGCACATTACTGACTTCAATATTAGGAAATCAAGATAATATTATAATAATAATAAAATAATTATAATATTCAAGTACATATTTGCTCTGAATAACACTCTATTTTTGGCAAAGATCAGTTGTTTTATTAATTTTTTTAAATTCCCTTATATCACTTGGAGCTAAATGTTTCATTTTTTTTGTATTTCAGAATGGATTGTTCTCCAAAGTGGATGAGATGTCTGGTGGATTGTATGTAGTCAGTATCCTTTTAAGTATAGAGAATTTGCTAACAAAGAGTCACTCCTGACCAATTTTTCATGAGTAGATGAATTCTTATCTTGATGATATACCAAAAAAATTGAAACATGCATTTTTTTGGTATATATAATATATTTCATATACATTCCTATGGATTCCTACAGTTAATTTTATGATTTCACCTAAAGATAGATACATTTAAAGATAGCAATAATGTGCAATTTTTCAATATATTGTTTCTTACTTTCTGGCATTAGAACTCATTTCCATTTATTTTCACTGTTTTCTGTTGTTGATTCTTTGACTTCTGAGATTTCTATAAAGGTTTACAAGAGCTTGCAAAGGCACACATAGAGTCTGTCGTCCAGGAAAGGTGAGTTTTAATTGTCTCCCTTTGAGGGCGTATGTTTTTCTCTCCACTTGTCATCTTTTGTGGGAAAATTTGACCTGACTTTCTGAATATTGCCCATATTATTTGTTATTGAATATTTTGAAAGATAAAGCTAATTCATTGAAAAGAATGTAAAATTAACTGTAAGAATATACTTGTTTTAATAAACTTATTAACATAGTGCATAGAGCATATCTTTTCTTTGCTCTTAATTGAGCAAGATTTTTCTTTACTGTAAATTACTGCTATCTGACATATATTTCTTTGTTTTGATTATTTACTTAAGCTTACACATGTGGATAATGTTTTCAACAGAAATATTTAAAATTATTCAGATTTGGATCAAAGTGCTTGAGGATATTCAGAGTTTTGTTGGTGAAGAAACATTCAAAGCAAAAACAGGTAATAAAATATCTTTATTTTTTAAAACAAAGGGAGAAATTTTCAAAGAATTAAGAGATCAAAAGACAATCAAGGGAAGATAACTCTTGTATTCATTTTGGACGTTACCCTTTAACAATACCAACATTCATTTACTCCTTAAAATAAAATTCTCCACAGAAAACTGTTACAGAAGAAGTCAAGAAACTTTCAGGAATCCATTAACAGAGGTCAAGGAAAAATCTGAAGTTAACCAAATGAACTTTCCTTTATTCCCGCAGTGGTTTCTGATTTTAAATTCATGACATTTTTGGCGAGGTAATCACCTCGCCATTGTGATCGTGGTTGCAAAATTCTCTTTCAGTCAATTTCCTCAATATGATTGGCTTAAAACTTGCTCGCAGATACTAGCGCTCCTAACGGCAGTGTATTCAACAACTTTGATTTTACCGGGAATTTTAAATAGCAAATTTTGAATATGAAAGTTACTGAAATAAGCGTATCTGTAATGTTGAAATAAGATTAGTAGATTACTGCTTTCATATCCTTACCATATACATTATCCAAATGATCTTAGGTTGGAAGATTTTCACTTGAATTGTTTACAATGTATCTAGACTTTTCGTCCCGAAAATGTTGTTTACAACGCATGAAGACGTTTCGTCCCGAAAATGCTTCGTTTCGCCCCACGCGTTTAGTCCCTACTATTGACAATTATCCCGCAACGAAAAAATGAAAGCAATATTTCACCTCAAACATCAAAATTGTTACAATAATGATTTTTGTTCTTTGAATCATATTAGTGCGGGAGCAAATAAATTTCAGGACGAAATGGAGATTAGTTTATCACGGCTGCGTTATGCCACATGTACGTGTAAATCCACAATGGAAGAAAGACAACTCTAACAAAATTTAGGATAAACTTTGTCTACTGCTCAAATAGCGCGTGACAGACGATGCACATTTTCTAAATGTGGCGTAATCTTCCAACTTACGGCAGTTAATAAGGTATGAATATTTACCCCATCCATAATTATCGATAATTTTATAAGCACATGTATACATTATCAGATTATATATACATATTAAGCACATTTAGAGGTTGTCACTAAACCATACTTTAAATACATTTTAGCCTCTTTCATCAAATGTAGGCCTACAGGAGCTTGACGTTCTGATAATATATATACAATGTAGCATATTCAGTAAACTACGTAATTAACGAAGTAAATATTTGAACCGAATGACACAAATCATACATAAAATGTTCGTATAACTCGAAGTTAGATTTTTTTGGGCTACTACATTTGTAGATCGATGAAAATGCCGATTTCTTTTTCATAATTCTACCGTAGAACGTCATTAAAAAGCTGTTTCAATCTACAACAAACGTGGAGAAAACTGTTAAATGTTTAGCAATTATCCGGAGTTATATTTTATCAACAATCATCAGAGATTAGCAATTAAAACTTACATAAACATACTCCCGACTCTCACTTGCATTGTGTGATCACTCGAGCGAAACTAATCTCTACCACATGACACAGTCTTACAAATGCACTCACACAAAAGCCTACATGATCACTGTTTTTAGTGCGATTACATCTTTGGGTATGAACAATATATGTTTATTGATTTTTTTACTCGGCAAAAAAGACTTTACGGCTTTCATATTCAGCATCCGCCAGTTTTTAATAACTTATCAACGTGCCCATGCACACCTGCGTATACTTATACTTCTTTGTGCACATTATCAGATACATTATATGACAACTGCTATAATACAATCAATTTATGAAGGACAAAACTCTAAAGAACAGGAGGACTAAAGAACAACGGGAAATAAATTTCAATAATATTTACTCTAAACTGGTATTGATATTTATATAAAAAAATGTTTAATTATATGATATTAGCCTTTTCAGTAATTACTCTGTTAATACAATTATTGTTTCCTTATGTTTTACAGAATGTCTACATGCAAGTATCATTTCAATTGGAACCAGTCCAGGAGAAAAATTGTGTGAACAAAATGAAAGAAATAATGTTCAACTGTGGTAGCTTAATACTTAATTAATACTGTAATAGTTTTTGATCTGAAAATAATTACTAACATCATGTTCAAATTCCATATATACATTTGTATAATACATTTAATGTTGTTTAAACATTTTTGATCCAAATAATTACCATCATCATGACATCTTCATTCCATATATACAATACACATAAGTGTTGTGATTTGTGAATTTTACTTTAATATGATTTAAGCATATACTTGGTATTTGTTTATTTTCTATGACATGTACATGCTTGAAATAAAAAGAATAAATAAAACATTCAATTTATAACACTATATGACATTATTTGTTAATATTTTTAGAAAACATATTTAGATTATCGTTAATAATACACTAATCGTCATCTTCGGCACAATTTATTCAAAATAAATTAAATGTTAATTCGCATAACACAGGTGGTTTTCCCTCCTTGACGATCAATCTGTTTTCCCTCCTTGACGATCAATCTTCTCTGATCACTCTGAAAGTGGTGATTTTACCTTTTCTGCAATTCTGCAAGATCAGCTTACATATTGTTTATTTACCTTGAACATATACATGCACGGTATGGTACCTTATTTATATCTCCTTTCCTATTTTCAATCTACCATGATGACTTGGAATCTTATCTGGTGAAAAAAGAATGTTAATTGTCTGACAACTATTGACAAATTATTTATAGATAATATTGAAATGTATCCCAGACTTTTTATCATTTTATATGCCGATGACACTGTTCTACAACAAATGTTACACGGATTTGAACAACATTGCATTACATAGAAATTATAACCCAATATCAGAAAGATAAAAGTTGTGATATTCTCAAAACGTAAATTGGTCCAACAACACCAGTTTACGTTATGGGATATATAATTATTTTTATAAGAAGGGTACCCGTATACATATCTAGGTATATTTTTAACATTAATGGTAGCGTTTTTAAAGAAAAGGAAGAAACTGCAGAACAAAAAATTAAATCCGTGTTTGCTATATTTAAGAAACTAAGGAAGGAATGTATCCCTTCCTGTTTATTTTTAACTGAAAATATTTTAGTCTCTTGTAATGCCAGTTTTATTATACTCATCAGAAGTACTGGGATTTGAAAATACAAATATTGTAGAAAAATTCATTTGTAATTTCCTCAAGTTAGGAAAGTGTATAAAACAATTCATGGTCTATGGCGAGCTAACAAGATACCCAATTGATATTGAAATAAAATGTAGAATGATTACTTTTTGGCATAACTACATAATATCAAATAAATTATCAAGTAATATTTATGAATTAATGTATACTTTACATGAAAATGGACCAGATGTTTTTTAAATGTCTGTAAGATGTGTAAGATATTTTATCCAGAGCTAGTTTAAATCATGTTTGGATATTATATCAATCAACTTGCTGTTTTACAAAAGAATAATTACAAAAACTTGTTAAAAGTAGACCAATTGACCAATTTATTCAGAAATGGTATGACTGTATTGATAAGTCTTCTAGAGGACTGACATATTCTACATTTAAGACATTTTGGTATAGAAAAATATGCCTCTTGTCTGTCTCTGCTGCAAAACAATACTTGTTAACTGATACTTTGGTGCCAGGAATTTGATGAGAATAGCAATTCAGAATGGATATTTTAATTGACATCAAATTAACAAGGAAAAGGTTAAAGATGCTATAAAATCATTTGGCATATAACATCATAGGAAATATTAGAATGGGCTCCCAAGAGTTTAGTATGTGTTTCTTATTTAACACCTTGGTGTCCAAGAAATCCTCAAAAGTCCAAACTGGAAGGAACACTAGCAAAATTTATTTCTTATTGTCAAAAAAAAAGTGTTGACTTTAGAAATATATTCCTCCAATCATCGAGACCGAGCCATTTAGTACTTTCAGTACTTTGATTTATCCTATATTTTTAGAATGCTCATGAAACTGGACTGTGAAGTTTTCTGGAGGATTAATGTTTTCACTAGAATTGCCTTACATTTAATACAATGCCATGCATTCTGTGTTATCAAATTATCTCATATTTTTGCTACTTTCCTCGATACTCCAGGGGTTCCAATCACATACGATCTCTGCACCGCTTGACTATCTCACAGTAAAACTGGAGGCAACAGAATAGGTAATTTAGTCCTGTGATGTACATTAAAGAGTCATATAACGGTACACTGTGACTATGTTGCATTGATGTTGGGCGTCGCTCTTTCTCTGTAGTCTTCAAAGAAAGTTTTTGCAGGCCTGTGATTGGTTCAGATTTGTTCCCCTGAGCTTCTTTCAATTTTACTATGAGATAGTCCAGGGTGTAGGGATCGTATGAGATTTGAACCCCTGGAGTATCGAGGAAATTTTGCTACGTACACACTATCACAAATTTGAAGAGGTCTTCACTTTGTTGAGTCATTTTGACCTTGTAAATGATTTATGGAATATTATATTTATTTTAGATAGAGGATTATGCTATGATATCATCAAAGGAAGCCAAGGAACTGTTGTATAACATGTTTTCTGAAAACTTCATCACATTAACTGTGAGTATTAATTATAGCACTTCAAAGACAGTGCAAAAATTAAACTCCTGCTAAAATAATTCACTTCAAAGACAGTGCAAAAATTAAACTCCTGCTAAAATAATTATGTTTACAGTATTTCAAAACATGAAAATCCTTCATCTAGTGCATACAGTAATAAAATTAGTAAAAAGATTAATAAGTCTGTTCGAATCCCATCTTTTCAAATGCATCTTAAGATCTAGTAAATGAAATGGATGCACATGTTTAAAAAGTTGATGAACATTTTACAGGAAGTATCCAAAACTCCAGACCATGCTCCGTCCCGAACGTTCTACCTGTTCAATGTGGATGTTCCTCAAGTAGCCCGGATTGTGGAACAGAGATGTTTCAAGGTACAGTACTTATATTTGTATATATTGTACTTATATTCTTATATTGCCTACCCCTAACAATAAAAAAACTTATTTCTAAGAGCAAGACTAGGATATTTTGTTTCTTTAGCTAACAAGACTCTATAATGCAACTTTGATGTCATAAATTGTATAGAATGAGTATTTTGTTTCTGAATCAAGGCTTGAAAAGTCACTTATTTCTAAAACAAAGCAAGAAATGGAAGGTAATTTAACCTATCACTTTAGAAAGAGATCCTGTTTTCCTAGTTGGAACTTTGATAGAAAGCAGGTACATGTATTCAGTTGTGATCTGTCTATATGCCTTGTATTGTAACAGAATCCAGATGTTTTCAAATTATGAACTTATATCACTTTTAATGAAAAATGTTTCTTTGTAAATGTTTCTCCTCAGGCTGTGAAGAATGCCATGGTACGCCGTGAAACAGAAGTGGCAGAGCACAAGTAATATACCAAATATATATCATACATAATCTTCTAGTTCTTTCATATACTGTACTTAGATTCTGTATATCATGCTTCTATAATAATAGTATAAATTACACACATTCACATCATGATCACACCAATTCTAGTAATCCATGCAGTCTTAAATGAACAGTAATGAATATGATACAAAATTCAACTGAAGTGTTCTATAGGTTTTAATATACAAGAGCCAATGTTATTAGCCCACCATCATCAGATGGTGGGCTATTCAAATCGCCTTTCATCCGTGGTCCGTCCGTCCTTCCGTCCGTCCGTCCGTCCGTCCATTAACAATTCTTGTTACCGCTATTTCTCAGAAAGTACAAAAGGGTTCTTTTTCAAATTTCATATGTAGCTTCCCCTAGGACCCTAGTCGTGCATATTACAATTTGAGACTGATCAGTCAGCAAGATGGCCGACCGGCGGCCATCTTGGATTTTGATTGTTAAAGTTTGTTGCCGCTATTTCTCAGAAAGTACTGAAGGGATCTTTCTCAAATTTCATATGTAGGTTCCCCTAGGGCCTTAGTTGTGCATATTGCATTTTGGGACTGATCGGTCAACAAGATGGCCGACCGGCGGCCATCTTGGATTTTGATAGTTAAAGTTTGTTACCGCTATTTCTCAGAAAGTACTGAAGGGATCTTTCTCAAATTTCATATGTAGGTTCCCCTAGGGCCCTAGTTGTGCATATTGCAATTTGAGACTGATCGGTCAACAAGATGGCCGACCGGCGGCCATCTTGGATTTTGATAGTTAAAGTTTGTTACCGCTATTTCTCAGAAAGTACTGAAGGGATCTTTCTCAAATTTCATATGTAGGTTCTCCTAGGGCCTTAGTTGTGCATATAGCAATTTGAGACTGATGGGTCAACAAGATGGCCGACCGGCCGCCATCTTGGATTTTGATAGTTAAAGTTTGTTACCGCTATTTCTCAGAAAGTACTGAAGGGATCTTTCTCAAATTTCATATGTAGGTTCCCCTAGGGCCCTAGTTGTGCATATTGCAATTTGAGACTGATGGGTCAACAAGATGGCCGACCGGCCGCCATCTTGGATTTTGATAGTTAAAGTTTGTTACCGCTATTTCTCAGAAAGTATTGAAGAGATCTCTCTCAAATTCAATAAGTAGGTTTCCCTTAGCCCCTAGTTGGGCATAAAGATTTTGGGACTGATAGGTCAACAAGATGGCCGACAGCCCGCTTCTTGGATTTAGATAACTAAAGTTTGTTACCGCTATTTCTCAGAAAGTACTGAAGGGATCATTCTCAAATTTCACAAGTAGGTTCCCCTAGGGCCCTAGTTGTGCATATTGCATTTATCGGTCAACAAGATGGCCACCTGGCCGCCATCTTGGATTTTGATAGTTACCGCTATTTGTCAGAAATCACTGAAGGGATATCTCTCAAATTCCATGCATAGGTTCCCCTTGGGCCCTAGTTGTGCATAGTACCTTTGGGACTAGTCTGTCAACAAGATGGCCAAGCGGCCACCATCTTGGATTTCACCACTGTTTCTCAGAAAGTAATGAAGCGATCTGTCTTAAATTTCATATGTAGTATGTTTGAAAAAGTTTAAAAAGCAGGGAAAGATCCCTCTTTCCATTATCAAACATAGATCATTCTTTGGTGGGCGCCAAGATCCCTCTGGGATCTCTTGTTAAATTTATACTTGTATTCTGCTCTATCATATGCTCCAATACAAGAGCGTACAGTCAAACCTGTTTATAAAGACCACATAAGGGACAAGGGAAAAATGGTCTTAATAGCCAAGTGGTCTTTATACACGGGTCAAATCGCGTGTTATATATAAATGGCCATTTGGAGCCCTAAAAAGATGTCATTAAGAAAAAAAAATGGTCTTGATACAGAGGTGGTCACTAAGGCAGGTTTCAAGATAATCATAAAACATCACAGTGGAGCGGAATTTTATGTCTAGTTTCTTTAATTAGGTTCAATTGGCATGAGGGCTGACATGGTTAGGGCGTGTTGTGATAAGTTAACGACCTCTTGTTTGTAGGAGAGTACTAGACAAGAAGGAGAGAGTGGACGCCATCGTAGTGACACTGACTGACCCCGAACAGAGGGAGGAGATCGAGCAGACGATTAGTCCGCCGGAAAAGGAGCAGATACAGAAGGTCAAACACACAGTACAGATGTAAGTCCCTGTGAATCATCTTCATTCACAATTATTTCATGTGGAAATTTTTATAAACCGACAATGGTACTAATTTATGTACCACATGATAACGTTTGTGTGGGACTAGTATCTCCAGTGGTGATGGAACTCTTTGTTATTTTCTCTCTGAATTGATGTTTAGTGCGGGATATTGTCTTTAACGTCATTCCATCACCAATAAAAAACAATAGTCTGCACAAACATTATCAAGTATCACATGGTTCGTGAATGGGTCCCATTGTTTAATATTAAATGAAAATTGATGTAATCACTTTAGCAAATACTGTATTACATGTTATGTTTGTGGATATTTTCTTTAGTTGTTAATAGTTTTGAAAATATTTTTTAGATAGAAATTATTTGTGGTTAGTCTTTGTAACAATCATAATATTACAATCGTATACAAAACATATTTCATCAGTTTTACATTATGTACCCAGTAGTTACATAGCAACCATAGCAACCAAGGAAAACATTTCTACAGGATGAAAAATTCGCTTTAAACTGTAATACATATTTAGAGTACAATATTATTGTATACTATCAATGTCCCAAAGTGGGAGTTGTAGTGAAACTTTGTCTTTCTGATTCATGTTTGATGAAAAGATGAACTGTTTATTACTTTATGTCCCAACTACTTTACATCCTAGATTTAAATAAACAGTTCCACTATACAAGAAGACACAACACGGACATACCGCAGTCTCCCAAACACGCACCTCGCACTTCACACATGTTACACACAGCTTACATGGGAGGCAGTCCTTACATAACCATGACTGTTAACAGGACTTTAAAATAATCAAACAAACAAATAAATGGAAAATGTAGAAGAGTTATCTTCCCTTACTTAAAAAATCTTACTCTGATTACAAATTATCTCTCCTTATGAAATATTGTTGATTTTAAGAGTTATCTCCCCTTATGAGTTCTTTTATCTTTGCTGTGTTGTAGGTTAGACCAGTGCGAGACCCAACTAGACGACAGCCTCTTTGTTCTTCAGTCTTATCTACAAGCGTCCACACAACACAATCTAGAGAATGTAGCTGTCAAAAAGAAGCGATGAGGAAAATAAAATTTTATTTAATATGTATCAATGGTTTAATTGTTGTTTGTGTTTGCAGAAATTTGATAGACTTAATGGGCTATTCCATGATTATCTATGGGAAGGATTGCATAATATTTTCTATCAGTAAGACCTATTATCCATTAAATTTTTTGCGTCTCCCCACTTGTAAAGAAAATATTAGAATAGTCCACCTATAAATATGTCTATACTGTATACGTATAGTTTGAAGTAATATCATTTGAGTGATTTTCCATCCTAAAATACAGCATTCTAGTAACGATAAAAATACTGATCATAGAATTGATGTATAATGAATAGTCATCTTGTCATGTCAAGGGTGTTCCATATACAATACTTTTCATCATCACAGGGAAGATGGTACTAGATTGTATTTCTTGTTGAGTAAAGAAGAAGAAATGTAAATATATGATCAGAGGAATATGAAGATTAAGAGTAAAGTGTATAAAACAAGAGATACCAGAGTTATCTTGGCGCTCTATGTCTGACAATTAAAAGAGGGATTTTTTCTCTGCTTAAAGGCCCATTACCTTTCCGGAGCAAAATATAATGGTTACTTAAAAACATTAATAACATCAGAAAATGCATACCGATGATCTAAAATAAGGTTACGACACCAAACATATGCAAGATTTCCTGTGTAATACATGAAAACAGTGGAGAGTCAATTCGCTGTTTTGCCGTCTGGCGCAGTGATTGTCAACTACCGCGCGGTATTTAGGACGACGGCGGGAAACATAAGACGACCCGCGTTATGAAAATAAACGTTTTATTTATTTTAATCAAATTGTTCAGAAGGTGATGATAAATGTAGTATTAACGGTAAGTTAATAATTTTAAGACTCTACAAAATTATCGATCTTGTTTTACATTCTCATTTTAAAAATTGAAAGCCGTTTCGGAAAGGTAGTGGGCCTTTAAACTTCAACAATCAAAATCAAAGATGGCAACCTGTTGTCATCTTGTTCACCAATCGGTCCTGAAAAACAATATGCACCTCAAGGGCCCAATTGGAATTTTCATATGAAATTTTAAAGAGATCCCCTCACTATTTTCTGAGAAATAGCGGTAATAAACTTTAACTATCGAAATCGAAGATGGCTGCCTGGTGGCCATCTTGTCGCCCAATCAGTTCCAAAATGTAATATGCGCAATCGTGGCCTTCGAGGAACATACATATGATATTTGAGAAAGATCCCTTCAGTGCTTTCTGAGAACAAGTCACTATGTTAAAAGACAACCCAGTGGTTTCTGATAAATATTGGTAACAAAATTCAACTTTAAAGGGACAATTCTGTCTAAGAGTACATTAAAATTTGCACATGTTTCGGAAACAAACCAGTTCTAATAGAAATTAATTTAGTTGGTTTTACTGTGATATGCCAGAAAAGCCCACTGTAGTGAAATGTATGTGAAATGTTCAAACTCGCTTACTGTCCGCCATTAAACATAGTTGTCGAATGTTTTGTATGCCGAACCCTTGCCCTTGCTAGTGTAGTAAAGAAATTTTTGTCTAGAACTACTCATATTGCTCTTACAGTAGTGTGTTTACCTTATTAGATGCATATTCTTGTTTAAAAATAATTTCATCAACTCCTCAGTGGTTATGTATTGCATTTGTTTAACCAGCCTGACTTTGGCTCGGTTATGGGTATTGTACTGATCAACAATTAGGAATTTCAACGGTATCAATCAAAATACTTAACAATGCCGTGGAATTTGTCAACATTTTTTGTTTTTGTTATTTGTTTCATAAGGAATGTCATATTTTGCTTCATGGTTATGTAACAGAATTAGCCTCAGTGAATTGTGGCTTTAAAAATTCAAGATGGGGACCGGTCAGCTATCTTGTTGATTGATCGGTCCTAAACGTCAGTATATGCACAACTAGGGCCCAAGGGGAACCTACTTATGAAATTTTAGAATGATCCCTTCTGAAATATCTGAGAAATAGCGAAAACAAACTTCAACTATTGAAAACCAAGATTGGCTGCCTGTTGGCCATCTTGTTGACTGATTGGTCTCAAAATGTAATATGCACAACTAGGGCCCTAGGGGAACCTACATATAAAATTTGTGAAAGATTCCTTCAGCACTTTCTGAGAAATAGCGATAACAAGAACTGTTAACAGACGGATGGACGGATAGATGCCGGACACTGCGGCATGACACCTTTGGGCCAGGTCGGACTAATTTCCATGGAACAGCAAGCATCTGCTGGAATTTCCAAGATACAAGAAATGTGTGTGAAGAGTTATCTCCCCTGTTAAAAACTTTGACAACTTTCATAATATTTCTCTCAATATGCAAATGAGTTAATACCACTACTTGAAGTGGAAATGTTCTGATAACTACTTTACTGCAGTAGTAAGTGAAAGCAGTTAAAATAGGCAGGTAACTCTGCTTACCTGGTACAATAGATAATGGACAATGTGGTCATCAAGGCAGTCCTTTTATTGCACACTGACGGGTTCAAGGGTTGTATGTAAACTACCACATTGTGATGAGTGATAATTAAATGGTGGATTGGTTAAGTGTGTTACATCGGATCTGGGTCACAAAGGTGTTATATATATAACATTTGAAATATGTCGCACACATCTGTATAGTTTTTACAAAATAAGTGTAGTACTTCTTGGTATTTTCTCATAGAGCGAGGTTGTCATGAGGTGCCCCACCCTTCCACTAACCCTGCAAAGCTTGGATTTGATTTATAATATTTTTGGCCATATCAATTATGTGGTACAAAGTAATTTGCATATGAAGTCATGTTTGAAAGAAGGGGAGGTAACTACAAAGATTCACTATGGTATAATGATGTAAAGTGAAGATAATCATACCTGTTTATACTTTTGCCATCTTTGGATAATGGGTATGGAGTTTAATCTACATAAATACTTCTTTATAAATGATATTGAATTTATTATCATTACAAATTTTGAAAGGTGTACTTTTGAGAGTCCACTCAATGATAATAAAAATACGGAAACAATTTAGGAAACAGTTATTTTGTATTTTTGACTAAGTGTTTCCATGGTAACAGAAAAGATCTCAAATATGGAAGGTCCACAACAGCAAAAGGCACAACTAGGGCATTTGTCTGATATATGTATGTATACAGAAAGTTTCAAGGAGTTGCGTTAACGGCTTTGAAGTTATAGACCTTAAACAAAAGGAAACAGTAATTCAGTATTTCTGACTAAGTGTGTCCATGGTAACGGAAAACATTTAAAAAATTAAGGGTCCACAAGAGCAAAATGCACAACTAGGGCATTTGTCTGATGTATAGAGAAAGTGTCAAGGACCTGCATTGGATGGTTTTGGAGTTGTATAGACCAGAAACAAAAGGAAACAGTAATTTGGTATTGACTAAGATCTATGGTAATGGGGAAAAAACAACAGTTTTTGAGTTATAGCCCAAAAAGGATCTCAGACGGACGGATGGACAGTCTTGGACGGACGACGGACAAAATGTGATTTGATTAGTTCACCATATGATGATGGTGGGCTAAAAAATGAAGAAATTGATATGTCTGCTTCAATTCATTTTTATTCAAATTTTTTAATACTATATGTTTCCACAACCATGGATCTGTTTATTATACACAGTGAATACAAAATATGACAATGTGGTACATCGCTCTGTCAAAATAACAACATCACAGATAGGCTAACAATGTCATCATACTTTAACTCCTCTCTTTTCAAACTTAAAAAAAACCCGTCGAATTTTCTACATCTGAACTGTACATTATGTAGTAGTAACAACAGTGCATTACCAGATGAATAAAGCCAAAAAAAAAAAAAAAAAAGAAGTCTGTTTAGGGTTACAATGGCAAAAAAAAAACAAAAACAGGGTCGTAGGTAGAGAGGATATTTTTTACTGTATTTCACTCTTAAATAATGGCCGGAACCTGAGTCTGAGATTGAAATCACAACTTTTTGTTTTTTTTTTGTAGAAAAGTGGGAAAAAAATAAGGGTCTGGGGTAAAAAATTAGGGTACATGTTGGTTGGGTAACCCTAAACAGATATTTTTTTTTTTTTGGTCTAATATTTGTCCATTAACGCAAGACTATTGTCATTATGTTCTCTTTATTAAATGTTTCATATTTGTTACCAGCTACGGCATGCACATGTACATATACTACTTACTTATGTTTGAGTATCTTGTAGGTTCATTCTTAAAATTTATTTATGAAATTTTTAATATTTGACGTTTCAAAATTAGATATTTTTTTTATAAATATTAATGAGAATATGATAAACAATAAATATACCAATTAAACATAGAAATCCTATAGTAAAATGAGAATTTCCTGTGATAAAAATCCCACTGTTTGCTTTGATTTAAAAGATTATACCCTACCATTGAAAGAATGATCCTTATGGAGACCTTCCTGAGAAATTTTTATACAATTCATGTAGCATTGTTTTGTTCCTTTATATTTAATTTCTACTTATTTTCTAGCTTTATCACATGTCAGTAACAAACAATCAAATCAACAGGTATTCAAATATTAGATTAAAAGATTACTAATAAGATAATAAATTGATATAATTTCTTATTATTAGTAGCCACAGGGACCTGGCACGGATTTTTTTAACCAAATATACATACATACATATAATAGTATCTATAATATATGTATGTATACTGTTGGTTCAAAAATTCGTGCCAGGTCCCTGTGTTAGTAGCAGGATTTAATTTGTATATAATCAAATGTACACAGTAAAAACAAAGTTAAAGAATACACATTTCCACTAAACATGTTAGTAAACTTTTCTTCTGATTATATATATACTCTGGGGTACATACAGAAATACTTGTTCATAGACTAGTGTACGTAGATATAAAACATCCAAACCTTATACATGCTTATAATTACCATTGGTATCATCAATGGGAATTTTACCATTAAAACCTGCTTAACAAAGACATCTTTATAATATGGATTTCAGTATAATCAACAATTTAAAACATTGTCCATCAAATTACTTCCCTCCAAGCGGAAACATATATACACAGAGATTGGAAACTCCTTCTTTGTCTTTGTTGACGGCAGAGGGACCTCCGGTTTATAGGCATTTTCCCTTGGCTAACTACTTTTAAGTGTATTCTTTTAAACATGATACTTTTGCATCAACACAAAGTTTAAATTATATATCATGGTTGGATGTAACCAGTTTTACCGATTGATGATATCTAATTTGATTTCTGAAAGCATGAAAATAAGCAATTTCACCTGTTGTTTTTTTTTCTCCCCAAAATCAGACATTCAAAACCGGAAGTACATTTTGTTTTTTAATATATAATACTATTTTTTCTTTCCAAAATCATACTCATACCATCTGAAAATTACTGAACTTTTATAACATATCAAAGTTATTCTGCTGTATCTTACTATTTAAGAGTTTAAATCTAAAAACCCCTAAGCACATACTGAGGTACATCTGCCAATCATAAAAATGGGGGAGTTGCCAATCTCTATGTATATATGTTTCTGCCTCCCAGTTCGTACAGAGTGAAATGAAGGGCAGTCAGTGTGATAATGGAATAAAGGGAAGTAACTCTGGTAAATCTCAGAATATTATTGAAAAACAAGAATCACTCCATGACTTTTGTAAGAGTTATGGGCCTTTGCACAGGTCTTCCACTAAACTTTGTAGCTCTTCGGTTTTTTTTAAACTCATCTTTCTATGAGATGGAAGATCTTTTGAGAAGACTTCTCAGAACAGCTCGCATAAATCAAGTCGTCCTCTGTTTTGAATATAATCAATACATGTACCATTTATATAGCTTTTTCCAGACTTTTCCCCTTGTACTCGATTATAACTGTTCAAATTCTCAACCAGGACCTGATAATATCTATATGGAACCAATTGAATGTAACTAACACATGTCTAATATCAGGAGGGTTCTGTCCATGCACATTCTTTGTTTTCTTTCCAAGCTGTACTTTCATCTTCATAGATTTCCTGCAAAAAAAAAAAAAAAAAAAAAATAGATACTGATACTTCAATAACCTAAGCTTGCTCCTTTTGCCAAAATATGTTTTTGTTATAATTATAATATATTCTTTGATAAACAATACATATGAACATGCTGTATATAGTCTATATATGCTTCTTGTGGTTTGTTTCATTAAAATATGTCACTACAGTCTGCCAAAACAATATCTTTCCGGTAAACCATTGTTTCATGCACTGAGATTTTTTTTTTTTTTTTTTGTAATTAGTAAAATTGATTTCTTGAAGTGAATATACATTGTAAGCAGAACATCCATAATACAATTATCCAGTCAAAAGCTATACAAACATTGCAAAAGTATAAAAACCAATAAAAAAGTTAATGAAAAATGTAAAATATTTTGTATTAATCTAGTTTTGCTAAACTGACACCATAAGGCCTTGGTTGAATTAAGATTATATTAAATTGAAGTCTGATCTAGAACTGTTAAAAGTCAATTGTAATTACAGTTAAACCTGTCTTAGTGACCACCTCTGTATAAAGACCACCTGCTTATTAAGACCACTTTCTTAGGGTCCCAAATGGCCATTTATAACACAATTTGACATGATGCAACTTGGCTATAGTGACCACTTCCCTTAGTAATCCCTTAGGTGGCCTTATAGACAAGTTTGACTGTACATCTTCAGTGTATTTGTTGGCAGTCACTGCCAGTAGTTACCTTTTTCCATATCGGTACGACAGCCTTGACAGTATCTATAGCGTAGCTGACAGCCTCCAGACTCTCCTTTCTGTGTGGGGACGATACTGCTATCACAATGCTGGCCTCCTCTACTGGTACAACCCTGTTAAAGATTAGACCTAGGTTAAATTTGACAGAAATATTGATATACAACTGTTTTCCACAGATTCAAACCCAGAGGAAATAGAAGGCTAGGGATAGAATATTATATATTGGAGGCCATGTAAACACCATGGCCCAAAGGTAGAGGGAAAAGGGTACATGTTCGACTTTGTGACTGAAATAACCTTGGTCCAAAACTGGACATCCTTGATTCCCAGGTTCAATCATATATGCTCTCTGCAAAATGGAGGGCTAGCAGTAGAATGTTTGATATCTTAACCCCTAAATCCACTTGCCCAGATGTGAACAGCTAGTGTCAGAACATGTTGACGCTCTCCTAAAGATAGTGTATGTGATTGTAACCCAGGGTGATTGAGGGTTAAGGTGGAGGTTTAGTGGTAGAATGTTTGACATCTTAACTCCTCAATGCACTGGCCAAGATGAGGATGGCTAGTATTAAAATGCCTGGACACTCTCTTCAAGATAGTGTATGTGATCGATGTAATGCAGGATGGTTAGCGGTAGAATGTTTGATATCTTAACCACTAAGCCACCATGACCCAAAGGTGGATGACTAGTGGTAGAATGTCAGACACCTTACATGCTCAGCCATCACAGCCCAGAGGAGTAGGGGTAGTGATAGAATGCCAGACACCTTAACTACTTGGCCACCATGACCCAGAAGTGGAGGGCTAGTGTTAGAATGTCAGACACCTTAACTTTTCAGCAAAGGTAGAATGTCAGACACCTTAACCACTTTGCCACTATGTTCAATAGATGTAGGGCTAGTGGTAGAATGCCAGACACCTTAACTACTTGGCCACCATGACCTAGAAGTGGAGGGATAGTTTTAGAATATCAGACACCTTAACCACTTGGCCACCATGTTCCATAGATGAAGGGCTAGTGGTAGATTGTCAGACACCTTAACTAAACAGCCAATATGACCGAGAGGTGGAGGGCTGGTGGTAGAATGTCAGACACCTCAACCACTTGGCCACTATGTTCCATAGATGAAGGGCTAGTGGTAGATTGTCAGACACCTTAACCACTAGGCCACATGAACCAGAGGTGGAGGACTAGCGGTAGAATGACGAGATAAACCACTTTATGAGAAGCTACAAGAACACTATAATATACTGTTTATTATTCTTACCAACTCTACACACACTATTGTTAAGTGATCATCACATACATGTGGACTGTACCTATCCCTGATCCCTTGTCTGGCTCTAAAATAAATATTACATGACAAACGTAGGAGTAGCAAACTTATTATTTCCATAGAGAATTACATTGAGAATTTTCATTGTTAACATACCAGTTAAGAGATGCCTAATTGGTTTAGTTAATGACCTATTGTTTATTTCTGCTGAGTAATAATTCAAAACACTGAAGCTGTCTAGGGACTAAAGGTAGATTACAATATTAATATCATATGAAGTAAACGTATATTATAGAACAACATATATTGCACTTGTAATTTATCATCCGTTAAGGTTAAAACATTTCCACCTTTGAATTTCAAGAAAAATAGCCTTTCCCCCACAAAATCAGGATTTATCAGGCTTCCATGATGAAGGAAACTCAGAGTTCCTGTAAAAAATCATCAACCTACAATCAAAATCTTACAATTATTATTATCTTTATTAAATATCAAACTGTTCTGCTATGGTATTAGCAACAGCAATCTCTTCGTAAGATTTATTTCAATATGGAACATTCATCAGCAGGGATCTTAAGGCAAACAATAGCTACCGGTAAGAATTGTTCATCAATTCTTTATGAGAAGGAGAGGCAATAAAATTGGTACAAAGCGATCTTTGACACCTAAGTGATTAGAAACAGACCACCATTTTATGAAAATCTACTGAAGATGAATAACAAAACATACCTAGCAAATTACTTGTGCAAGACACCATGCATGGGCTATTTGCTAGATTTATATACCACTATCTCTGACTGACATCAAACAGTCAGACTACCCAGGAAAAAGTGGCACCGATGTCTATGGGGATGTTCCCTAGATCAAGGTTGCTATGTATCGAAGTGTCATAACAGCAGAAGATACTAGTAGGTCACGAGTTTAATTATTGATTACCTCCCTTGTGAACAAACAGTCAGACAGGTACACTATCAATATTCAATAGTTTTATTGCCTTCCAATACAGTAGTGCGGAACCTAGTAAGCAGTCTATAAACCGGGTAATTATGACACCAAAATATGTAATTATAACAGGCATAGTGTACAAGCACTCACTTATATTGATCATAAACGGTAACTGTGGCCGATAGTAAGACAAACTATCATTTCTTTGTTTTTCTGGTCGTGTTTTATAACTATATATGTCTGACTATACTGATCAGGCCATAAAAAGAATATTCCCGGTTTGTGTGGTTGAGAAAAGCCGGAGTTCCATGAAAAACACAACTGTTCTAATTTCAAGTGGCAAATCCCTAAATAAATGTGGGCATCATAAATTAACAAATTTTCTAGAAAGTGGTTGAAATTTGGACACTGTGACCATTTGCCCCCACCAAGCATTCCAATCTATCAAAGTTACTTCCTCATTAGTTTACTATGATGGGTATTAACAGGTAACTGACAGGGTGAAACAAAGGGAAGTAACTCTGGACGGGTATTGACAGGTAACTGACAGGGTGAAACAAAGGGAAGTAACTCTGAACGGGTATTGACAGGTAACTAACAGGGTGAAACAAAGGGAAGTAACTCTGGACGGGTATTGACAGGTAACTGACAGTGTGAAACAAAGGGAAGTAACTCTGGACGGGTATTGACAGGTAACTGACAGGGTGAAACAAAGGGAAGTAACTCTGGACGGGTATTGACAGGTAACTGACAGGGTGAAACAAAGGGAAGTAACTCTGGACGGGTATTGACAGGTAACTGACAGGGTGAAACAAAGGGAAGTAACTCTGAACGGGTATTGACAGGTAACTAACAGGGTGAAACAAAGGGAAGTAACTCTGGACGGGTATTGACAGGTAACTGACAGGAGTGAAACAAAGGGAAGTAACTCTGGACGGGTATTGACAGGTAACTGACAGGGTGAAACAAAGGGAAGTAACTCTGGACGGGTATTGACAGGTAACTGCAGGGGAAACAAAGGGAAGTAACTCTGGACGGGTATTGACAGGTAACTGACAGGGTGGAAACAAAGGGAAGTAACTCTGGACGGGTATTGACAGGTAACTGGTGAAACAAAGGGAAGTAACTCTGACGGGTATTGACGGTAACTGACAGGGTGAAACAAAGGGAAGTAACTCTGGACGGGTATTGACAGGTAACTGACAGGGTGAAACAAAGGGAAGTAACTCTGACGGGTATTGACAGGTAACTGACAGGGTGAAACAAAGGGAAGTAACTCTGGACGGGTATTGACAGGTAACTGACAGGGTGAAACAAAGGGAAGTAACTCTGGACGGGTATTGACAGGTAACTAACAGGGTGAAACAAAGGGAAGTAACTCTGGACGGGTATTGACAGGTAACTGACAGGGTGAAACAAAGGGAAGTAACTCTGGACGGGTATTGACAGGTAACTGACAGGGTGAAACAAAGGGAAGTAACTCTGGACGGGTATTGACAGGTAACTGACAGGGTGAAACAAAGGGAAGTAACTCTGGACGGGTATTGACAGGTAACTGACAGGGTGAAACAAAGGGAAGTAACTCTGGACGGGTATTGACAGGTAACTGACAGGGTGAAACAAAGGGAAGTAACTCTGGACGGGTATTGACAGGTAACTGACAGGGTGAAACAAAGGGAAGTAACTCTGGACGGGTATTGACAGGTAACTGACAGGGTGAAACAAAGGGAAGTAACTCTGGACGGGTATTGACAGGTAACTGTAGGGGAAACAAAGGGAAGTAACTCTGGACGGGTATTGACAGGTAACTGACAGGGTGAAACAAAGGGAAGTAACTCTGGACGGGTATTGACAGGTAACTGACAGGGTGAAACAAAGGGAAGTAACTCTGGACGGGTATTGACGGTAACTGACAGGGTGAAACAAAGGGAAGTAACTCTGGACGGGTATTGACAGGTAACTGACAGGGTGAAACAAAGGGAAGTAACTCTGGACGGGTATTGACAGGTAACTGACAGGGTGAAACAAAGGGAAGTAACTCTGGACGGGTATTGACAGGTAACTGACAGGGTGAAACAAAGGGAAGTAACTCTGGACGGGTATTGACAGGTAACTGACAGGGTGAAACAAAGGGAAGTAACTCTGGACGGGTATTGACAGGTAACTGACAGGGTGAAACAAAGGGAAGTAACTCTGGACGGGTATTGACAGGTAACTGACAGGGTGAAACAAAGGGAAGTAACTCTGGACGGGTATTGACAGGTAACTGACAGGGTGAAACAAAGGGAAGTAACTCTGGACGGGTATTGACAGGTAACTGACAGGGTGAAACAAAGGGAAGTAACTCTGGACGGGTATTGACAGGTAACTGACAGGGTGAAACAAAGGGAAGTAACTCTGGACGGGTATTGACAGGTAACTGACAGGGTGAAACAAAGGGAAGTAACTCTGGACGGGTATTGACAGGTAACTGACAGGGTGAAACAAAGGGAAGTAACTCTGGACGGGTATTGACAGGTAACTGACAGGGTGAAACAAAGGGAAGTAACTCTGGACGGGTATTGACAGGTAACTGACAGGGTGAAACAAAGGGAAGTAACTCTGGACGGGTATTGACAGGTAACTGACAGGGTGAAACAAAGGGAAGTAACTCTGGACGGGTATTGACAGGTAACTGACAGGGTGAAACAAAGGGAAGTAACTCTGGACGGGTATTGACAGGTAACTGTCAGGGTGAAACAAAGGGAAGTAACTCTGGACGGGTATTGACAGGTAACTGTCAGGGTGAAACAAAGGGAAGTAACTCTGGACGGGTATTGACAGGTAACTGACAGGGTGAAACAAAGGGAAGTAACTCTGGACGGGTATTGACAGGTAACTGACAGGGTGAAACAAAGGGAAGTAACTCTGGACGGGTATTGACAGGTAACTGTCAGGGTGAAACAAAGGGAAGTAACTCTGGACGGGTATTGACAGGTAACTGTCAGGGTGAAACAAAGGGAAGTAACTCTGGACGGGTATTGACAGGTAACTGACAGGGTGAAACAAAGGGAAGTAACTCTGGACGGGTATTGACAGGTAACTGACAGGGTGAAACAAAGGGAAGTAACTCTGGACAGGTATTGACAGGTAACTGTCAGGGTGAAACAAAGGGAAGTAACTCTGGACGGGTATTGACAGGTAACTGACAGGGTGAAACAAAGGGAAGTAACTCTGGACGGGTATTGACAGGTAACTGACAGGGTGAAACAAAGGGAAGTAACTCTGGACGGGTATTGACAGGTAACTGACGGGGAAACAAAGGGAAGTAACTCTGGACGGGTATTGACAGGTAACTGACAGGGTGAAACAAAGGGAAGTAACTCTGGACGGGTATTGACAGGTAACTGACAGGGTGAAACAAAGGGAAGTAACTCTGGACGGGTATTGACAGGTAACTGACAGGGTGAAACAAAGGGAAGTAACTCTGGACGGGTATTGACAGGTAACTGACAGGGTGAAACAAAGGGAAGTAACTCTGGACGGGTATTGACAGGTAACTGACAGGGGAAACAAAGGAAGTAACTCTGGACGGGTATGACGGAATGGAAACAAGGAAGTACTCTGACGGGTAAACAGGTAAAGGTGGGAAGTAACTCTGGACGGGTATTGACAGGTAACTGACAGGGTGAAACAAAGGGAAGTAACTCTGGACGGGTATTGACAGGTAACTGACAGGGTGAAACAAAGGGAAGTAATTCTGGACGGGTATTGACAGGTAACTGTCAGGGTGAAACAAAGGGAAGTAACTCTGGACGGGTATTGACAGGTAACTGACAGGGTGAAACAAAGGGAAGTAACTCTGGACGGGTATTGACAGGTAACTGACAGGGTGAAACAAAGGGAAGTAACTCTGGACGGGTATTGACAGGTAACTGACAGGGTGAAACAAAGGGAAGTAACTCTGGACGGGTATTGACAGGTAACTGTCAGGGTGAAACAAAGGGAAGTAACTCTGGACGGGTATTGACAGGTAACTGACAGGGTGAAACAAAGGGAAGTAACTCTGGACGGGTATTGACAGGTAACTGACAGGGTGAAACAAAGGGAAGTAACTCTGGACGGGTATTGACAGGTAACTGTCAGGGTGAAACAAAGGGAAGTAACTCTGGACGGGTATTGACAGGTAACTGTCAGGGTGAAACAAAGGGAAGTAACTCTGGACGGGTATTGACAGGTAACTGACAGGGTGAAACAAAGGGAAGTAACCCTGGACGGGTATTGACAGGTAACTAACAGGGTGAAACAAAGGGAAGTAACTCTGGATGGGTATTGACAGGTAACTGTCAGGGTGAAACAAAGGGAAGTAACTCTGGACGGGTATTGACAGGTAACTGACAGGGTGAAACAAAGGGAAGTAACTCTGGACGGGTATTGACAGGTAACTGTCAGGTGAAACAAAGGGAAGTAACTCTGGACGGGTATTGACAGGTTACTGTCAGGGTGAAACAAAGGGAAGTAACTCTGGACGGGTATTGACAGGTAACTGACAGGGAGAAACAAAGGGAAGTAACTCTGGACGGGTATTGACGGGTAACTGACAGGGTGAAACAAAGGGAAGTAACTCTGGACGGGTATTGACAGGTAACTGACAGAGTGAAACAAAGGGAAGTAACTCTGGACAGTTATTGACAGGGTGAAACAAAGGGAAGTAACTCTGAACGGGTATTGACAGGGTGAAACAAAGGGAAGTAACTCTGAACGGGTATTGACAGGTAACTGACAGGGTGAAACAAAGGGAAGTAACTCTGGACAGGTATTGACAGGTAACTGACAGGGTGAAACAAAGGGAAGTAACTCTGGACGGGTATTGACAGGTAACGGACAGGGTGAAACGAAGGGAAGTAACTCTGGACGGGTATTGACAGGTAACTGTCAGGGTGAAACCAAGGGAAGCAACTCTAATAGATCAGAATGTCACTCAGTTTTGGAAAATTTGTGGTAAAATATCTGACACCCAAATTTCTAAATTATCTTAATCACACGACCAAGGTTTTGACCAGTGGTAACACATTTGACATTATTAACAGCTGGTGTCTGTGCTGGACTTGCAGAATTCCCTATCCAACTCTATAATTGAGGCCCCAATCCTTCAAAATTTGCCTTAATACCCATTAATTGGCAATGTTTTTAACCACAGTCTTTAACTGGGAATAAACAAATATAAGAGTAACTTCAGTAACCCTTATGCATGGTGACCTCGATGCATCATTGCCATCTTAGATTAAGGTAAATGGAGTTACTCTAATATGTTAACCTCCTTGCAGTTTTACCAGTAAAATTATGGCTCAACCGATCATCTACAAGAAGATGAATCGATCAATTCTGTCTGTAGCTGAATTAGCTGAAGTTATAATTACCATACATCTAAACAGCGTCTATAAAGAGGTAAACATGCAATAGACAATGTTATAATATATCTGTTTGTTATTGATTCCGATAAGGACAATGACCTACAGATGTTTACGTGTTTTGAAAAACTTGTCAAGTTTAAGTAAATCTTAATAAATCTATATTGGAATCCTAATCACATACAACACATGTATAACAATCAATATTGTTCTTTTGATTGTCTGAGGTCAATGTCTTCAACAAAGCTCAGATTATATAAAGATGTTTTTTTCCCAATAATTCACTAGAATTAGTCTCCTATCTTACTTGTTTCACGTCCAGAAATGTACAAATGTAAACTGCATAAGTTAATAAGGCATTACTTTAGACACTTTTAGGTTCTTCTAAATCAAAGACTAGGCCAGTCCATTATGAAATTTCAGGGGTGCATGAATGAGTTTAAAATGATGCATTAGTCGCCAATAAAAGAAAATAAACACAATGCGATTTCAATATGTTATTTCTTCTAAATAAAAGGTTTCTTTGTGAAAGTTGTCAAGAAATTTATTGGGAATATTTTGCACTAAAAATTGTCACCTTCATACATTGATTTTGGGACTCCATATGCAATGGACATTATTTTTCAAAAAATATTTGATGCACAAAATATATTGATAGTTGATTTTTTTCAACATTTTCAGCTCCAAAAAGTACTTGCACAAAATACCCCCGTGTACACAAATTATACAAGTTTTTATGGTAATTATACTAAGTTATATGACTGTTCGTAAATCACTTGATATAAAACATCAGAAACAAAGAATGAAATTGATTACCTAGACAATACAACATCAAGAAAATCCATAAACAGAATAGTTGATTAGAAATGGCACATTCAACCAGAGGTGAAAAGGTACACACATTTAACGAGACTCTATTGTTTGAAAACACTTGAAATTTGTTTTTAAATATTCATAATATCATACCTGGCCAGGCACAATTACAATTTCATTAGCGTTCTGCATCAGGGGGGTTTTATATTGCAGAATCATGATCCTTCTGAAGTGGAAAAACTCCCCTATAAAACAGTATGGTTTGGTCCAAGCAGGAAATATGGGACAGCTCATTTAGATATTGAGGTAGCAACAGGGATTGTACGTTTGATATATTTGAAATGATTTTTTTTTGTGTGAATTGATCGTCACGATATAGATCTGGATCAACGAAATGTTTGCATGTTATGTTGTTTTAGACAGTACAAGTGACACGTACTAGGCCATGCTTCGTTACTTTTATCGTATATATGTACTCCCTCGATAATGAAACTGTATATATATATATATATATATGTAGATATATATCAGCACATAATATTATATACAACAGTATATCTAGATGTAATTCATGTTTATTGTATAGATTTGAAGGAACACGCAAGATAATATTTTATATAGTTTTATAAACTTTATTGACTCTCTCTCCCCACGTCTGAACCTGTTAATTAAAAGATGAAAAGAAAAGATCGGGTTTTGAACCCGGGACTTTCAAAATCTTGGCAGAAGCTCTATAAATCAAATGAGATATATATATATACATTGCTGCCTTTTCAGCTACAATCCACTTTTTCATGTTTTTTTTTTTTTTTTGGCTCTATTGAAACATTTACAGCACAAATGCTAACTATCATCCTCCTAAGGGTACAACTGGTTGAACCAGAGGAGGAAATTTTGCCATTTGATCTGTATACCTATACGTGTTATTTTTGAAAATAGGATAAAATAGTTTCTACCACAATGTCTCGATTTATTCAACTCTCAGGCCATTGGTTATATGTACATACCGTTGATTATATATATTGATATTCCACTAGTGGAATATAACCTTCCAGCGTTTTGATTGTTGGAGAAATTGACCTTTGACTGGTACTACTTTTTCTACCCCACGTGATCAATGTTTACGTCGTCTGCTTTCAACGTCAACATCATGGCTGTGATGGACGAAGATTTGGTCAATATTGGCGACGAGTGAAGCTATGTGACGGGGAAAGGGGAGTAATCAAGTCCATTTCAAAAGCAGACACTAATTATGGTTTCGACCGATTTGAAATTCAGTTTGATTCAGGCAAAATAGCAACTGAAGCCCGGTATCGGTTCGACGTCATACCGTCATGCCCGGGTCACGACGTTACAATATCACAAACTAACGTTAGATCTGTCACGATATCGGAAACCATTCAGAGTACATTAACACCCCCAGTTGATAAGCCCCATGATCCATATTTGTCAGACAAAGATTCATTAGAAGATTTTGATGTTGACAGATTCATTGCTTCAGAGGTCAACAAAAACACTAAGAAAAAAACTGATTTAGATATGAAAAAAGTACGAGATTTTTTTCAGAGTGTTCTCAAGGAAAACAGGCCATTAGAATCGATTCCGCCAGTTCAGCTGAACAAGTTACAAGAAACAATCATGGAAAGGAATATGAACCTGCTACCATTAGAAACATGGCAATGTAGCATTGATCGGTATTTGAAATCAAAAGATTACGGCAAACAACTAACAACAAGTGTAGAGTTTTCTAAGGTAATGGAGGTTATCAAATCTAAGCAAAAAAAGCTAAAACGAGAGGGAAAGGGAAATTTAGAAAAGAGGGCTGATGCTGTTTCAGACAAAGACATAGATAAATTGTATGACGTAGGTCAACTTGGTTCACACAACCCTGACAGTTTGTTAAGAACAGTTTGGTTTCTAAATACTGTGCATTTTGGCATGCGAGGTGTTACTGAACACAGGGATATGTGTTGGGGGGGATGTTAAGCTATGTAAAGATTCAGAGAATAATGAGTACATTGAATTTCGCGAACGGCAAACTAAAACAAGGCCTGGATCAAATCCTAAGAATGTAAGGGCCGTCCCCCCCCGCGCGCCTGGGCTACCCCTAAAACCCCATCACGCTGTTGTGTAACCTCTATATATTCATCAATGATCCATACACAAATTTCATTTATCATCATCATATTCATTTTGACATCCTTTCATTTGGTAACCATAGTAACCAAATGAGATCTGCTGTCTTGAAAATTATAACCATTGTTTTTGTCATCCATTAAAACCACTTTATTGCAATTTTCAGTTTAATTTGACAATATCTAAATTTCAAACAATCAGAAGCCTCCATTTTGATTCCTTGGTAACCATGATCAAAAACCATGGCAACAAGAATTTTTAAAAAAACAATGCCTATCACTAATGAATCTCAATCAATTGAGCATATTAATGAAGCATGCTCTATCAGTTGAGAGACAGACTATTTTCTAACTTTTAACACTAATATGACTAAGTACAGAGTGCAATGATCTGCTTTTACATCATTTTTTTTCCCAAATGAAGCAGTCTTCAGTAAGATATCAAGAATCACTCTTAAACCATAGCACTCACCCAATCCGATGTATCATGGCTACTTTGTGTACAGTCCATTTGTCATGAATCTGCTGACAAATTTCCATCATTTTTTTCTTGGCCATTGGGATATACGCTTCATACTCAAGCCGTAAGACTTTCTTCCCATCAAAGTTATCTCTTGTTGTACCTGTCACAAACGAAAGAATATTTTAAATGGAACTGTCTAAGACATAAATGCCACCATCTTCACATTGAATCAAGATGTTCCACAACATGTCACAACATGGAAATGAAAAACAAATATAGCAAAAAATAAACCACATACAAAATTTAAGTACAATACAGTATGTCTCCAATATTTAATGATAAGGGTTAAAAATTGTCAACTTTGACCTGAAGATGCTCCACCACTGACATACAGTATTTTTCACCATCAAAATCATGAGCAGACAATTTAGTATTTTTGTTCAGTTAAAAAAGTTACTTACTTTACACCATTACTACATTGAAAAGTTTGAGCTTCTTATTTTACTTTAGGTCAAAAAATATGAAAAATAATAAATTGTATCCCGAAAAAAATCCATGTTGCTATATCCTATATGAATGAAATACTGATTGCGCATGGCAAAATGAATTATTTTATTACATTTTTTGTGCTAATAAGACATATATATACACGATTAAACACCAATTACTGTTCAAATGATGAATATCATTTATGCTCTGTTGGAGGTGGAGCATCTTTAACAGTCTGGGGTTTTATGGTAAACCATACCTTTATAAAAGATACGGCTAACAATAACTTTTATCATATAGGTAAAGTTATGGTTTATCGTCGCTTTGACAAAAGTAATGATTATCCATATCTTTTAACATACACACTATCGGGGAGCAGTCATTATTTATATTCTTTCAACTAAGTTATGGTTTTTCATAACTTTTTTTTATAGAAAAAGTTATGATTTTCCATACCTTCATACAGAAGTTATGGTTTTACATAACTTTTATTTTAGAAAGTTATGCTTATTCATTCCTTCATACAAATTGTGGTTTTTAAAAACTTTTAGGATAAAATTCTCAAATCATTTGTGATACGCATATTATAACCTAGATGGATATTGGTCTTGTGTTGCACATGTTGCATGTATATTGCTATACATATATGTTGAATTCATTATACATTTGTGGTAGTTGAGCCAGTCATCTTGATTATCAATATAGTTAAGAGTGATGTACATGCAATCATTCTCTGTACTGTATATGTTATAAAAATCAATATAAAATGAAACTCTTGACCCTTGTTCAATGGTGCGGTTATCATTGATTATCAGATACGACCACTTTATAGGTACACTATAAGATTCATTCTCACTTAGCCAACATTCTGAAATTTACCTGTATTACCTGGCCAACATGTCAAGTTTTACACCTGAGTGAGTTATAGTCTGTTCTTACTTTCTATGATAGGAAATATTAATGAAAAAGATAAGTTGAAGATTAAAATGGATTTGTGTAGGAAAGTTTTAGTTTTAAAACTTACATTTTCAGGTAAAAATATAGAATATATATAATAATTCCATTAAAACTTTTTTTATATTATCAATAACGGAACCTTCATTTCAAGATGGTAAATCTCTACTTTTTTACAAAATGATCAATTTAGAAAAGAAAACAAATAGAATTAATGATTTCCAATTTTGATTTGGTGTCTTCTGTTGATTATGATATTGCTTGATAGCCCGTCTATAGAACTGGTACGTATAAAAATAATTAGATGTTGTTTGCATTAATTACTGTCAATGTTATTTTATCATGGGAAATTAGGCGGTTTGCCCAATAATGGTGCATGTTTTCCTAATATGAGATACATTTAAGTGTTGTTATGATTAATTAATCGAAATAGTATGTTCTTAGGTTATTAGTGTTTTGAGTTATAGATGTGAAATATAGGGATTTCATAAAGCTCCTGAAATTGAAAAGGTACACATCAGCTTCACAAAAAGACTTAGAGTACTTGGTGTGGAGAAAACACTACTAATGCTATGGTATATATTTAATTTGGAAGAGTTTCTTCAATATATACCATAGCATTAGTAGTGTTTTTCTTCTAACTTGATCTATTATCAGGAAAATTAGAAACGGAAGAAAATAATCATAGCTGGATTTTACAGTTGAGATTGGACTCTATAACAAGAGGCCCAGAGGGCCTGTATCGCTCACCTGGTTTTTTGTTAGTAATTATCACAAGATTCCGACAATTAGAAAAATTAGCAAAATTGACTCCCAAAGTTTAATTTTGAATCACAACCAATCAACCATACAATGATGCTATTGATACCATACAAATATGCTATCCAATACATAGGTTCAGAGACAAAGTAATTTATATGAAAATAGTAGCCTAATTGACCTTTTGACCTCGCATCTATTGCCGTCTCAGGCCCCGGGGGTCAGCCCTATCATTTGTACAATTTCAAATCCCAACCCTATAAGGATGCTACCATTGCATTATGAGTGCTCTTCCATTCTTAGTTGCAGAGAAGAAGTTGTTTATATGGAAATAGCTAAATTGACCCCTTTTGACCCCACCATTCAGGCCCCCGGGGGGTCAGCCCCATCATTTGCACAATTTTGAATCCCCACACTATAAGGATACTACCATTGTATTATGGGTGCTATACCGTGCTTAGTTTCAGAGAAAAAGTCGTTTATATGGAAATAGCCAAATTGGCCACTTTCGACCCCGCCCCTCAGGCCCCCTGGGGGTCAGCCCCATCATTTGCACAATTTTGAATCCCCACCCTATAAAGATGCTACCATTGCATTATGGGTGCTATACCATGCTTAGTTTCAGAGAAGAAGTCGTTTATATGAAAATAGCCAAATTGGCCCCTTTTGACCCCGCCCCTCAGGCCCCCGGGGGGTCAGCCCCATCATTTGTACAATTTTGAATCCCCACCCTATAAGGATGCTACCATTGCATTATGGGTGCTATCCCATGCTTGGTTTCAGAGAAGAAGTCGTTTATATGGAAATAGCCAAATTGACCCCTTTTGACCCCGCCCCTCAGGCCCCCCGGGGGTCAGCCACATCATTTGTACAATTTTGAATCCCCAACCTATAAAGATACTACCATTGCATTATGAGTGCTATCTCATGCTTAGTTTCAGAGAAGAAGTCGTTTATATGTAAATAGCCAAATTGACCCCATTTGACCCCGCCCCTCAGGCCCCCGGGGGGTCAGCCCCATCATTTGTACAATTTTGAATCCCCACCCTATAAAGATGCTACCATTGCATTATGGGTGCTATACCATGCTTAGTTTCAGAGAAGAAGTCGTTTATATGAAAATAGCCAAATTGGCCCCTTTTGACCCCGCCCCTCAGGCCCCCGGGGGGTCAGCCACATCATTTGTACAATTTTGAATCCCCACCCTATAAAGATACTACCATTGCATTATGAGTGCTATCTCATGCTTAGTTTCAGAGAAGAAGTCGTTTATATGGAAATAGCCAAATTGACCCCATTTGACCCCGCCCCTCAGGCCCCCGGGGGGTCAGCCCCATCATTTGTACAATTTTGAATCCCCACCCTATAAGGATGCTACCATTGCACTATGGGTGCTATCCCATGCTTGGTTTAGAGAAGAAGTCGTTTATATGGAAATAGCCAAATTGACCCCTTTTGGCCCCGCCCCTCAGGCCCCTGGGGGGTCAGCCCCATCATTTGTACAATTTTCAGTTAGTAGCCCATAAGGATGCTACCAGTCAAATTTTGTTGAAATCCGACCAGCGGTTATGGAGAAGAAGTCGATTGTTGACGGACGGACGGACGGACGGACGACGGACGACGGACGACGGACGACGGACGACGGACGCCGGACGCCACGGTATGGCATAAGCTCACCTTGGTCCTTCGGACCAGGTGAGCTAAAAATGTGGTTTGGGTTATATATATGATTTGGAATCGTTTCTTAAATCTGATTTGAATGCACTATCAAAATGTATCACATATTTCATTCATGGACTGACCATGGCCCTGCATGCAGGTAGGGCGTTATAATTGTACCTGCTGCCCCTATTGCATGATCGTAAAAGGCGACTAGATTTAGGATATTATCTTTTCTCTTCTTCCTAACTGACTTTATCTTTCCTAATGCCTCCCTTGGCACCGCCTCACTTTTGGCCTTGAGATGAGTGTTCGCCCCTGTGAGGAAGGCTTTGGGTTCTGTCCCCTGGCCGAGACACACCAAAGTCTATAAAAGACCTCCGTGAAGATGAAAACTAGGAATCAACTTCATGGAGGTCTATAAAAGTGGTAGTTTCTGTTCCTGCTTAGCGCTCAGCATACAGGGAGTGGGACGAATGGTTCGCCCGTTGTCAGTATAATGTGACCGGGTGGGGTGTGTTGCTTGGTGTCTTCGGCGGCATGCTTCAGTGATGTAGCACTATAAAAAGGGCAACAGTTCCACTATACAAGAAGACACAACACAAACATACCGCAGTCTCCCAAAACACGCACTTCACACAAGCTACACACTGCATACATGGGAGGCCGTCCTTACATGACCCTTGATGTTAATAGGACGTTAAGATAATCAAACAAACAAATCATGGGCTCCATCATTTCTCAACAAGAGATCCAAGAGGGATCTTGGCGCCCACCAAAGAATGATCTACGTCTGACATTGGAAAGAGAGATCTTTTCTCTTCTTTTCAAACTTTTACTACATATTACTACATATGAAATTTGAGAAAGATCCTTTCAGTACTTTTCAATTATCACAAGAGATTCCAGAGGGATCTTGGTGCCCACCACATCCTAATGGTCTACAATAGAGTCAAGACTTGATGTCTTGTTGACTTCTTCAAAATCAACTCAAAGCCTTATCCTTTCTAGTCTGTTATCTTCATTGATTCATGACTTTTTATGAACTTTTCAGGTCATCTGGGATCAGTGTTCTCTGCACAGCATAAATTATTTTCATATGCATATATCTTGCACCTCATGATTGTTTGTCACATGGTCATATCTAGTAGATAAAGTAGCCAAGTTGACCGTCTCTTTTGTGTGAATGAGGAAATAGATTTATTGTCCACGGTCTCGTTGTTTCCATCTTCAATGTTAGTCTTAGTTACTGAATTCATCGTAGTTAGCGCCCCTCCCCTATAAGCGTCCATCCCTTTTCTGGAGAAGGAGTTGAAGTTGTATAAACGTCCCCATCCCATGGATTTAATTATGTTTTACACCATGTGATTCCTCTGACATCAGAATTATATCCCATATCACAGGAACTTGCGAGCGGTTTACATGTAAATAATGACATAATAATGCAACTCAAAGGTAAAAAGGCATATGTATATTAACGGTAACAGATAATGAGTCATTAATACAGAGAGAGTTAATTTATGGCTGACATTTTTCGTCCACAACTTACATTTTGGTTTACTAATAATCACTCCCTTTGTTACAATTTTTAAGCGCCCTGGGCACTAATTACAGTGAATACAGTAAATTTTGGAAGGAGAATACTGCAGTCCAAGCAGATCTTAAAATCTCTGGATTGTTGAATTGTGGCAAGTAATTTGTCAATTGTATCTGATTGTACCATCTTTTTCCTCTGTTAGCTGTTCGAAGATTGCCGTCACATATACCATATATGGTCTATTGGATTGCCTTTAAGTCATCATTCATACTTCCTTCACCTTCAATCAAACCCACCACCAGTTTGTGAACCTTTTGCTGTTGTGAACCATTCTGCTGGATGATAAATTTTACATTCAAACTTCATCTCTGCATCCAACTCCATTGCTGCAACAGCAGTGATCACATATGATTTGATTTTGTCTAGTGGTTTGATACTCCAGATTTTGCCGATCATTTTTGCATTACAATACATTCAAACAATACATCCCCTGATGGTGGTAATGGGGATTGGCATTTCTGATGATGAAGGATTTTTATCTGAACTTCCAATTATGTCTAAAGTATTCTTACCGTTTGTCAAAGAAAAAATTGTCAGATTCATGAGTAAACTTAAAAGTCCTACAAAATGAGAATTCCGCAGTCGGTACAAACTTTCCAGTAGTATCGCTTGTCGAAATGTTATATCACTCTAAAATGTCAATAATTTGTAGATTTTGCGAATGAATTAAAGTAACAAGTGGCTCATTTTGTTCATGCAAGTACTTCGAAATATCACAGTGTGTAAGTTCTAAAATGTTTGAAAATTGCTTTTGATTCCTTTAATTGTCTTTATGAATGTTAGTATATATCGTAAGTTCGTTTTTGTTTTTGTTTCCGTGATATGGATCTTCTTTTGTTTTGTGACAAGTTTTCAGATATTTCCATCAATGAATCCAAATAACTTTTTCTTTGTATATGTTCACAAACTGGTGTTGGTTAAGTAAACCTTTTGAATGTTTGCCATGTTAATTTTCGGTATCAGGTTGACAATATGAACAGTCATTTTGCTTATGTGGCATAAATTCTGTAATTTCCATTGACGTTGAAAAGGATTCATTCCAGCCTGTTGATGCAAGGTACATTGTATATGTACAAAAGAGATGCATTAAATCTGAATACATTTTGAGAGTGTTTGTAAAATAATTTCCTTTTTTAGCCCACCATCATCAGATGGGCTATTTAAATCGCTTTTCATCCTTGTTACCGCTATTTTTCAGAACGGGCGGAAGGGATACTTCTCAAATTTTATCTGTAGTTTCCCCTAGAGCCCTGATTGTGCATATTGCATTTTGGGACCGATCGGTCAACCAAGATGGCCTTCTTGGATTTTGATAATTTTCATTGTTATTGTGAAATATCTCAAACGATCTTTCTCAAATTTCGTATGTAGTTATGTGTAGTAAAAGTTTGAAAAGTAGAGAGAAGATTCTCTTTCCATTGTCAGACATAGATAATTCTTTGGTGGGCGCCAAGATCCATCTGGGATCTCTTGTTGATAAATCATTTCAATTCTAATTTTGATCATAACCTTACTATATGTATTGACTACATGAGTTTGATAAAAGTGAAAAACAATTTTCCTACATATGCTTCCAATGTATATAATTAAATCAGAATAGAAAATTAAATACGGTATTATCACCAAAGTCTTGCTCCTTTTAAAAAAAATCTAAATAAATAAAGCTTACTTGCTTTGAAAAAAATATGTTATGATATTAACAAAGTCAGAATGATGCAATGATGTACGTCATATTATCTTTGTGCAAGCTAACTATGCTTCATTCATGCAATGGCTTACACCCCTTACAGCTATACAAGTGATCCATGGTCAGCAAGTAGTGGTTTAAAATAAACATTTCTCTGTGTAACAAGAACCTTACAATTAATGCTCCCTGATAGCAAAAGTTATGGAAATTCACAACTTACAAAAGTTATGTAAAACCATAACTTTTCTAATCCAAAAGTTATGGTAAATCATAACTTTTTTATAAAAAGTAGTCATATTAGTGGATTTCTTAATTCGTAATATCTCTTTATAAAAACGTAATCATAACACCAAGGACATGTTTGGATACATAAAATCTCACTTTATCAACTGATACCAATTACAGATAGTAGGCAAGACCCACATTTATGATAAAGAGCCTCAAAATTAACCTCTGGAACAGTAACTTTTCCACCTTTTGCAGCCATTTTCTCAGAGACAGAGTAACTATCATGGTCACAAGGATGCTTAGATTCTGGGGAGGGGTCTGTATTTGCATTTTTTTGTAAGGGAGGTGTCATTATTTGACTCAGAAGGCCAAGAAAGAATGACAAGTACCGAAATTTGCTAAAAGAAGAAAGTTATGGTCAGCCATGACTTTAAAAGGGTATGGTTTACCATAAAACCCCAGACTGTTTAATGCCAAACTTTAGCTGGGTAATTATCTTGATCTAGATATTAAAGATGCTCCACCGCCGACAGAGCATACATAATATTAATTATTTGAACAATAATCGTTGTAATCGTGTATATATATGTCTAACTAACACAAAAAATATCATAAAATAATTTATTTTGCCTTTGGTGCATGCATAATCAGTACTACATTCCATATAGGATATTGTGCCAATGATTTTTTTTCGGAATGCAATTAATTATTTTTAACTACAAAGTTAAATTAAAAGCTAAAACTTTTCAATGGTGGTAATGGTGTAAAGTAAGTAACTTGTGTAACTGAAGAAAAATACTGAATCATCTGCTCCTGTTTTTGATAGTGAAAAAATACCATTAGTCAGCAGCGGAGCATCTTTAACCTTAGCTAATCACCTTGACCTCTGTCAGCCTGAAGTTAACTTTGACCTTACTAATATCTGAAACCATGTGATATGAACCTGATAATAATGTTGATATTCATGTTTATTATCCTTGTGGTAACCTTGACCTTAATATTAACCTATAACTGTAACATTGACTTTTTCTTTGCAGTTCATTTCAAACAAATTCTACAAACAACATAAAAATATACTTATACAGGGTCTAATGAACACTTTCAAGTATAGTTTGCAGTTTTTACAAAATTCATAATGCACAAAAATAACATAGCCATGCATTAAAATAGTAACTAGCTCACAGAAAACCACATAAAATATTGGTATCTTATTCACGAGTAATATGCTGGGATATGCAAACGTTATTTGAATTTAATAATTCTCTTTGATAATGGGTGTAAGCTAATCTAAATTGACTTTATCTCCGGAATGGTCTATAGATTTTTCTTCCTACTCTATATATAACTCAGACTTATCTCTAGGTAGGTGTGTTTATCTCCTAGTGATCTCGGCATGCTGTAAAAACAATGGATGATTGGTACCGAAACTTGTACAACATTAGAGAGCCTCATCAGGATACAGCTATATCTGTGGATGTAGGACAACCAGAATACTGACAAGTCAGGAAGGGCCCCGCTATTCTGACCAGTCTGGAAGGACCCCGCTATGCTGACAAGTCAGTAAGGGCCCTACTATACTGACAAGTCAGGAAGGGCAACACTATACTGACAAGTCAGGAAGGGCAACACTATACTGACAAGTCAGGAAGGGCCCCGCTATACTGACAAGTCAGTAAGGGCCCTACTATACTGACAAGTCAGGAAGGGCCCCACTATACTGACAAGTCAGGAAGGGCCCCACTATACTGACAAGTCAGGAAGGGCCCCACTATACTGACAAGTCAGGAGGGCCCCACTATACTGACAAGTCAGGATGGGCTACACTATACTGACAAGTCAGGAAGGGCCCCACTATACTGACAAGTAAGGAAGGGCCCCACTATACTGACAAGTCAGGAAGGGCCCCATTATACTGACAAGTCAGGAAGGGCTACACTATACTGACAAGTCAGGAAGGGCCCCACTATACTGACAAGTCAGGAAGGGTCCCACTATACTAACAAGTAAGGAAGGGTCCCACTATACTGACAAGTCAAGAAGGGCCCCACTATACTGACAAGTCAGGAAGGGCCCCACTATACTGACAAGTCAGGAAGGGTCCCACTATACTGACAAGTCAAGAAGGGCCCCACTATACTGACAAGTCAGGAAGGGCCCCACTATACTGACAAGTCAGGAAGGGCCCCACTATACTGACAAGTCAGGAAGGGCCCCACTATACTGACAAGTCAGGAAGGGCCCCACTATACTGACAAGTCAGGAAGGGCCCCACTATACTGACAAGTCAGGAAGGGCCCCACTATACTGACAAGTCAGGAAGGGTCCCACTATACTGACAAGTCAGGAAGGGCCCCACTATACTGACAAGTCAGGAAGGGTCCCCCTATACTGACAATTCAGGAAGGGCCCCACTATACTGACCAGTCAAGAAGGGCCCCGCTATACTCTCCAGTCAGGAAGGGCCCCGCTATACTGACAAGTCAGGAAGGATCCCACTATACAGCTTAGTCAGTAAGGGCCCCCATAAATATACTGATGAGTCAGGAAGGGAATTACCTAATTGTTTGGAAGTGAGCTGATTTTTAAGGTTAGAAGCCAGAAAGGTTACAGCTTCTCTTAGTAAAGCTTGTCACTGATTAATGAATTAAACTAACTTCTTTTCTTCACAGCTACTAAATTGTGCAATTTCTGTTTCAAAAAAAAATTTGTAGAGATCAAGGTCATACTGTGGCAACTTTAACTCTGATTCTAGTACAGATACAAATCTGCAACTATCGGTTCTATTAATTAGATACAAGAAAGATTGAATTCCCCAAACAATTCACCCGAACCATGAATGCTTCAGAGGTGTTTTTATTGAGCATGACAAACATGCAAAGTAATAAAGATTCTGGATCAGCACGCACAATGGATGCAATTACCATGATCTAGGGTAAAACAGGTGTGAAAAGTTCATCAACAAAAACGTGGATCTCTTACTTGATAAAAAGTTCCGTGATCAATGAACTATCAACACAAACAAAATCTTGTAATTAAAAAAAAAAAAATGGACGGGTTAATTGAAATAGAAACAAAATCTTGCGATTTCAAACATGGACGGGTTAATAGATAGTTTTAATAACAGTCATGGCCACTTATCATTGTGATGTGTTACATAGCTAATTAGGAAGTGAATTAGGAAAGCTGGAATACTCAGAGAAAAAACACTGACCTATGTGTTTCATACTCACTACCATTAGGTGAAAGTTATACTGTCGTTGTAATTTGTTCTGCCACCAAGTTTGGCCACGCGACAGCCGTTTATTGTAACTTTTCAGATATACATCTGGTTTGGTTTGTTTATATGTCCTATTAACAGCCAGGATCATGCAAGGATGTGCCAGGTTTAATTGTGGAGGACAATCATAATTAGAGAACAAGAGGCCCATGGGCCTTAGCGGTCACCTGAGTTCAGACACAGAATGAAACAAAGACATGCATATAAACACTATAAATATATATTGGCCCATCAGGCCCTTGAAGTCAGTCAGTGATTTTATAAATTTTAAATCTATGAAGATTATTTGGTTCCATCAAATCTGTGAATTCAGGAGAAAGATTTTTGAAATGTTATCCATTTTGACCATTTTTTGGCTCCACCCCTCTCGCCCCTGGGGGTCGGCCAGGACCAATATGGATATGATGTTAAATGCTATCTCAGGCTAATAATTCTAACCCAGATTAACTAATTTCCTATGAAAACTAAACATATATAATGTTCCTAAATGTGTTTTCCTATATAAACTATAGTAAATTTGACCCCCTCCCTAGGGGAAAATCTGAGATCCCAGGGCCATGAAATTCACAAATTTTTGTAAAGGGCCTTAAGACCTTCCAATCTATCAAGAGTATCTGGTTCCATCAAATCTGTGAATTCAAAAAGAAGATTTTTGAAATTACCATTTTGACCCTTTTGGCTCTGCCACTCTGGCCCCTGGGGGTCAGCCATGACCAGTATGGATATGATCTTAAAATTCTATTTCAGGCTAATAATTCTAACCCAGTTTGACTAATTTCCTATGAAAAATAGGCAAATAATGTTCATAAATGTGTTTTTCCTTTATAAACTAAAGTAAACTTGACCCCCTCCCCAGAGGGAAACATGAGACCCCAGGGTCATATTATTCACAATTTTTGTAAAGGACTTTAAGACCTTTCCATCTATGCAGAGTATTTGATTCTACCAGTTCCAGAATTTCAGATTTTTGAAGTTTTAGCCTATTTGACCGGTTTTGGGACCGCCCCTAAGGCCCCTGGGGATCAGTCATGGAAAATTTGGTAATAAGATTCAATGGCCATCGCATAGGGATAATTCTGACTACAATTGACTAATTTCCTATTATAATGACTAAATAATGCTCAAAAATGTGTTTTCCATATATAAACTTATATATAGTAAACTTAACCCCCTCCCTAGGGGGAATCCTGAGACCCAAGGGTCATATAATTCACAATTTTCATAAAACACCTTAAGACCTGTCCATCTATGAAGAGTATTTGATTCTATACCATTTCCAGTATTTAAGAAGAAGATTTTTAAAAAGTTTTAGCCTATTTGCCCCTTTTGGCCCCGCCCCTCTGCCCCGAGGGGGTTGACCAGGACCAATATAGATATGATATTAAAATGTTATCTCATGCTTATAATTCTAAACAAGTTTGACTCATTTCGTATTAAAATTTAGCAAAAAATGCTCATAAATGTGTTTTCACTATATAAACTATAGTAAACTTGACCCCCTCCCCAGGGGGAAACGTGAGACCCCAGGGTCATATAATTCACAATTTTGGTAAAGGACCTCAAGACCTTTCCATCTATGAAGAGTATGTGATTCTACCATTTCCAGAATTTCAGAAGAAGATTTTTGAAGATATAGCCTATTTGACCCCTTTTGACCCCGCCCCTAAGGCCCCTGGGGGTCAGTCATGGAAAATTGGTTAATAGGATTCAATGGCAATCTCATACTGATAATTCTGACAATATTTGACTCATTTCCTATTACAAATGATCAAATAATACTCAAAAATGCGTTTTCCCTATATAAACTATAGTAAACTTAACCTCCTCCCCAGGGGGAAACCTGAGACCCCAGGGTCATATAATTCACAATTTTTGTAAAGGACCTTATGACCTCTCTATCTATGAAGAGTATTTAATTCCATCACATCTGTGAGTGGAGAAGAAGATTTTTGAAATTTTAGTCAATTTTACCCCTTTTGGCCCCTCCCATAGCTCCCTGGGGGGTGGGGACCATATAATTCACAATTTTGATTGGCCTTATGCCTTAGAAGGTTTGTGCAAAATTTCATTGAAATTGCTTCAGCAGTTTTGGAGAAGAAGTCGAAAATGTAAATTGTTTACGGACATACGACGCACAACGGACGACGGACAACGACGGACAAAAGGCGATTAGAATAGGTCACTTGAGACTTCGTCTCAGGTGACCTAAAAACTATCGACTAGTGTCCAGTACCTGGCAACTGCCCCGCATGGGATTCAAAATCGCGAGCCACAGGTGAAGGGCTTGTGGTAATATGTCGGGACACTTTAACCATTGGGCCACCCTGGCCCGCCTCAGAAATATGTTATTCATTACCGAACTTTATGGCTAATAATCAGTCCAGAAAGTACAATGTCCTAAAACAGAGGCAATGTACATGAAACATACAACAAAGGCAAATAATTAACAATATAGGAGTATACATAATTACATGTTTATATATATATATAGGCATATAGCTGGAACTAGTCCAGAATAGTCGCTCAACAAATAGCTACCCTGTCCCATAAAAACCAGGATTATAAAGTAAGGTATAAGGCACCCTTATGTTCACTAAACTCTTATCCTCAACCATTCTGCAAAAATTAATTATTAATATACATTGTATACTCATGTTGTAACTGGAGAGGAGAGAATGCCAAAAATAGTTGCCACTTGGATGCAGTACAAGTGAACTACCTGCAGGGTCAATGATGATCGACCCAGTCATTTCTGCTACACTCCTCTCTCTTTTCTCAAAGTCTACCCTTCAAAGGGACAGTAGACCCTATATCACTATCATATTATGGTTTTTTTTTTTAAAATGGTAGCAATTCTATGATAAGAGAGGAGACAACGTAGTGGAAAGAGCAAGGTTTAAAACTGGAACCTCCAAGCTGTAGTTGAATGCTCAACAAATTGAGCTAACAGTAAACAGAATCAGTTCAACCTCTCTTCATTTGTACAACATATCTTTCCTTTATGCGTCATAAGATTTTCTCCCATACTTCACAGGGATATCTCATGGTTGCTAGGGAAAAGATAACTCTTTTCTTTATGCTTCATAAGATTTTCTCCCATACTTCACAGGGAAATCTCATGGTTGCTAGGGAAAAGATAACTCTAACAACGTTCCTGTGATCATGATGCGAGGAAAAAGCAGAAATTTCATATTTTCTCAAATTAGTATTGGGGAAAAAGAATCAAACATGGGTCTGTCAAGTGGACAGGGATATCTTAACCCTCATGATTGATTTTGGTTGAAAACCCTTGGCAAGCCAGGGGTTGACATGCCAAAATCTTTCATTCGGGTTGAGATAATCCCTGTCCACTTGACAGACCCATGTAAGATTCTATAATTCAAACCCATCAGACAGAGATATCTGCACTTTCATGTAAGTAAGATTTCTCAGTCTTACCCATGGCAAAACAGCCTGCATGCGTATAACACAACATCCCGGAAGTTGTAAAATGTAGGCATATAAACATTAACCTGCAGAATCCAATTAGAGAAGTTAAGCCTTAGACAGTTGTGATCCTCCTCCGCTGGTAAAGGTTTCTCTGTTCTAATCTCATGGTAGGAAAATATCCTATTATCATTATGTCAATCTCATGAATGCTAGACAATCATGTCGTACATGACATCATCAGGATCAACCAATATGGTGCAATTGTGGCACCAATTCTCAATAATATCTTCAGATGTATTAGGATATTGCTGTTACGATGACACAATGGAAAAAAAGTTTCATTAAGTTTCATCAAAATATAGAAGACAATATGGTGCTGAATGGTAATATATATCTACTGCATCCGATTCAGTTGTGCATGTGCTGAATGGCTTAATATCCTCACCAGGGATATTTAAGAATGGAACGTCTTTTAGTTGGCATTCATATATAGCCAATATGAATGGCAACTAGTACTGGACAGGGGCAAATTCCATGAAGCCCCCTAGCGCTTCATGTTGGTCCAGTTGGCATTCATATTGGCCGTGAATGCCAACTGAAAGACGTTCAATGCCTATATATACATTTGGTTACAATTTTATGTTGAAATACCAAAGGATTTTGCATCTATAATGAATTAATCATTCACTATTGCTAAGCATGGAACAGCCATTTGAACAGCCATTTTCCGTGATCGCTGGCACGACAATTGTGACGTCACAATGATAATTACGTCGTGATAAGCCATTGATGTTAATAGCCTATACGACTGCCGACTGCACTAGCAAGGTTACAAAGTGGGACTGCAGTGAAAATGTAAAGATATTCTAATGCAAACAAGATTATCCTCTAAATAACATTGAAAGTACAGACCATCTCCAATATCTATCACACATCCATAACATTATGCACTTATCAAATTATTCATTCATTATAGGTATAGCATAAACAAGAGATTAGGCTAACATGAACACCTGTATTGTGAGGAATTACACAACGTGTATACGTGATAACCAAATATCTGTCTCACCTGGTTCACAGTCTTGGCTCGTTACTCTATGATTTTTTCTTTTTTTTCTCTCGTTTCCTTTTTTATTTTTTGAAGATATATAGTGGCTACCAGTATCTTATTAAATGACACGAAGCCGTGATTTTTCATGGATTCAAACACACACACAGCACAGACCAGTTCATTTCTCATCTTTTAATAAAGTATTAAATGGCAAATTGTAACTGTAGAACATGACGTACCAATGAAGACAGAGATGGCGCCACATGACGGTGAGGAGACGAGTTTGGTTGTCTGGTCAGTACTGATCTGGTCCTCTGTTACCTCTACATAGTCCATCCTCTACAAGGTAATAACATTATATTAATACAAAAGATACATTTTTTTTTTTTTTTTTTGCATTCACTTTATAAGTTATAAAAGACAAACATTGATTTAGAAATGTATATATGTGGTGTCTTTGAAGTGCTAATTCATTTACAGCCCGGTAACTTTGTAAAAAGACAAACATTGATTTAGAAATGTATAAATGTGGTGTCTTTGAAGTGCTAATTCATTTACAGCCCTGTAACTTTGTAAAAAAAAAATTCTGGTTTTGAACCACCGAATTTCGATAAATATATATATATCTCAGTGTGTTAGTACCTGGTTAGTCATAATTTACAATTTTTCATATTTGCGCAAAAGTTTGACTGTCCAAAAAAAAGTATGTTTACGAATACAGTATTTCTATTTTTATTCAACATTTGATAAGGATTTGAATTAATGTAATGCTCTTGAGTACTCAAAATGGGGGATGGAGTTATAGTAGGGATGGGGGATAATTACGGAGCTTGGGACAAATGATGTATTTTGATTTCTTTAAGTTTCCAACGAAGACGAAATTCCTTAATCCAAGTCATTTATTAGTATACCTGGTGATTATCTCATTGAACCATTTCCACATTTTCATTGCGATTACACACTTACCTGGATTTTTTGCACCTGTTCTCAACCGTCTACCCTCCGCTAATTGGTGGAATTACAGCGATCTCATCTCCTGTATTCAAGTGTACTTCCTGTCCAGCCTCAAGGTAATCCTCGTTAACGGATACCACCAAGTTATCAGCTATTACCTGTAAACTGTAAAAGTCATGCAACCTCGTTAAACAGATACCTGAGCAAGTTATCTGTGATTATGCCTCATATTTGGCACTCTAATATTTAATTTATGAAAAAATAAATCTTGCTACCTTAATTTTGCTTTCACATTGTCAACATCAACAACATCAAAAACAATGGAACAATTTCAATAAGGTATTGACACTAATTTTATCATGGCATTCTGTAAATGTGCAGTATGAAGCAATTATTCACAGAATTTTTTTTTTTTAAAGTTATATGTGCCGTAACTGGGCGATAATTTTGACATGCTATTTTTTCATCATAAATTAATTAAAAACCATAAGGTTTGATGAATAAAGCTGTAAAAACCATTCAAATGGCTTCAGATGACTTATAAGCGTTAGTTACAACACAGAAATTTTGTACTGAAAAAATTTGTTGTTTTTATGCATTGAATATGTTTAAATGAAAACATACTTGCAGAAGTCACTTTACAATTACTAAAAACATTGTGAAAATGTGTAATGAAATTGTAGACCACAATTTGGCTTCATGGTCTCACCGTATGTACTCATTTCACTTCACTATTGATGTACATAAATGATTTTTGGCAGTACTGCCAAAAATTCATTTTCAGCTCTTATTTGTACATGTAAAATTAAAACCTATGCTTTGAAAGCACTGTAATTTTCAAAAAGTTGGTAATTTTTGGTGATGAATAAAATATTAAAAGCTCATCTTGATTCGTGAGTATGAAAAATACGGCACATATAACTTTAAGTTTAAAAAGTCACATCGATATGAATCCATGGAGGTATTGGTTACATAAATATTGACTACATTCTATATACACTAACTATAAGCCAATTGATCTCACTCATGTAATATAAATGTAAACTGATAAAAAATCCCCCTTTTGTACCAGACAACACAGCCTTAAAAGTCATTTTTAAGTGATGAAAATAGCACTTTAAAAAACGAGTAATTAGTATTATACTAATTAGTACAGTTGGGGGCTGTGATGGCCAAGTGGTTATGTACCAAAAGCCCTCCCCCTGTGGGACACAAGTTTGAATCCCATGTGGAGTAGTTGTCAGGGACTGACCACTGATTGATGATTTTTCTCCAGGTACTCCGGCTTTGCTCCACCAACAAACCTGTGGCATGTCCATAAATGACCCTGACTGTTAATAGGACATTAAACTATTACAAGAGATCCCAGAGGGATCCAGGCGCCCACCAAAGAATAATCAATGTCTGACAAACGAAAGAGGGATCTTTTCTCTGCTTTTCAAACTTTTACTACATATTACTACATATGAAATTTGAGAAAGATCCTTTGAGTACTTTCTGAGATATATAACAGTAACAAACTTCAATGATAAAATTCCGTGATGGCTACCTGTCGGCCACTTTTTCTTACATAGAAAATTTGAGACAGATCACTTCAGTGCTTTCTGAGAAATAATGGTAACCAATATTAATTATCGAATTCCAAGATGGTGGCCTGTCAACCATCTTGTTCACTGATCAGTACCAAAATGCAATATGCTTAACCAGGGACATAAGGTAACCTGTATATGTAATTTGAGACAGATCCCTTCAGTACTTTCTGAGAAATAGTGGTAACAAGCTTCAACTATCAAAATCCAAGATGGCGGCTTGTCAGCCATCTTGTTCACTGATCGGTCCCAAAATGCGATAAGCACAACAAGACCCCTAGTGGGACCATGCACATCAAATTTGAGACAGCTCCCTTCAGTACTTTCTGAGAAATAGTGGTAACAAACTTCAATTATCAAAATCCAAGATGGCGGCCTGTTGGCCATCTTGTGGATTGATCAGTCCAAAAATGCAATATGTATAACTAGGGCCCTAGGGAAACCTACATGTGAAATTTGAGAAGAATCCATTAAATACTTTCTGAGAGATAGCGGTAACAAACTTTGACTATCAAAATCCCAGATGGCTGCCTGTCGGCCATCTTGTTGACTGATTTGGTCCCAAAATGCAATATATGCACAACTAGACCCCTAGGGGAACCTACATGTGAAATTTGAGAGAGATCCCTTCTGTACTTTCTGAGAAATAGTGGTAACAAACTTTAACTATCAAAATTCAAGATGGCTGCCAGGCGGCCATTTTGTTGACCGATTGGTCCCAAAATGCAATATGCACAACTTGGGCCATAGGGGAACCTATGTATGAAATTTGAGAAACATCCCTTCAGTACTTTCTGAAAAATAGTGGTAACAAGAATTGTTAACAGACGGAAGGACGGACGGAAGGACGGAAGGACGGACGGAAGGACGGACGGACGGACGGACGGATGGACGGACCATGGACAAAAAGCGATTTGAATAGCCTACCATCTGTTGATGGTGGGCTAAAATCCATTCTCGCTACACAATTTCGAATTCCCACTCCATAAGGATGCTACCATTGCAATATGTATGTTATCCAATGCATAGATTCAGAGAAGAAGTAATTTATATGGAAATATCCAAATTGACCCTTTTGGCCCTGCCCCTCAGACCCCCTGGGGGTCAGCCCCACCATTTGTACAATTTTGAATCCCCACCCATAAGGATGTTACCATGTAATATTAATGCTATCCAATATTTAAATTCAGAGAAGAAGTCATTTATATGGAAATAGCCAAATTGACCCTTTTGACCCCGCTCTTCTGTGAAGCCTCCCAGGGGGGTCAGCCCCACCATTTCCTACAATTTGTACAATTTTGAATCCCCCCTCCCCTTTTGACCCTGCCCCTCAGGCCCCAGGGTGGTTCAGTCCAATATTTTGTACAATTTTCAGTTAGTGCCCCATAGGAATGTTTTTTCGTTTAATTCTCACCAGTGGTTATGAATAAGAAGTCGATTGTTGACAGATGGAAGGATGACAGACGCCGCGTTGTCGCATTAGCTTACCTTGCATGGTCCTTTGGACCAGATAAGCTAATAAAACCAAAATTCACTGTTTTTTACATAATTTGGTGGTTAATAGAAACCACAAAACAAGGAACGTGTCCAAACAGAGAATCAATGGATGCTATATAGACTTATGTTTTCAGAGAACATATTATTTGCTATATTTCTCACAACACTGACATTGTCATAAGAATTAATCCATGAAAAGATCAGAAATGGGGTAATTATGCTTAATATTTAATTTTTCTTTGTTTTCATACCAAATCTGGCTTTCTGATTGGCCAATATTTTTTTTGCATACCACTATGAAAAAAAATCGAGAATGGCCCGAAACCCCGACGTTATCGTGACGTCACAATAGAGACATTGATGTTGCGTATTGATTCGGAAAAAAGAATCCCTTGAAAAACCACTATAATGTTACATTTAAACATACTTCATTTTATCAAATAGAGTATAAAATTAATTATAAGTACAATGTATTGATGTCACTATTTTTTTATCGGGTTATGAAAAAAAAATTGTTTGCAAACTTTTGTGAGAATCCGCTAAGCGCATTCACACAGTTTGCAAACAAATTTTTTTTCTTACCCCGATAAAATTGAAAAATAGTGACATCAATGCTTAATAAAATGGTAAATTTTTCTCATTTTAATGAATATTCCCTCACTTTCTGACACATTGACCACACAGTAACTACATCAGTAACCCAATCATGAATTAACATTCAGATGGCCATGTGGATTTGGTGATCATTAACAGATCCATAAGATATAAACACCTGTAAATCTATATCTGACAGGCTGTTTCAGTCATCCTAAGGTTTTTTCTCTCCAGATTATTCAAATCATAAACATCATTAACAGATCCATAAGATATTAACACCTGTAAATCTATAAATACCAGTCTGTTTAGTGATCCTAAGGTTTTTTTCTCTCCAGATTACTCAAATCATTAACAATACACTTGGGGAGTTTATTGGTGATCATTTTTTCTTCTTTTTAGTTACTTGTTTTTTTTTTCTTTTATTTTTTTTATAATTTAATATTTGAAAAGAGCCTTGAAGACACTACCATTATCAACATCATAGATATAAAGCATCTATATTTCTTAAAGACAAAATTGTCATGCCTCCATTAGAAATCCTGGACATGAGAAAATGATTCCCTATACAACCCACTCCCCATTGCTCTCCCTCTACCTATTGTCTGTGAGTACTTTTCAGTACCTTGGTTCTAGGCCCACTTGGACTTACCAATAGCTCTATATATACTTGTGAGTACTTTTCTGTGTTAGTCTGCCATTACCCATCGTAAGAAGCACAAGGATTTTTGTTATGGGAAAAGATAATATGACTGTATGACCCAATGGATTCATTATGAAGCTCTGTTCAACGATTGGAAGTGTTAAAGGACCCGGGGGTAAGCAAATATGCAAAAAATTGTCAGAAACTTAATTACCACCACCCAACCCTCATTGTCTCCATCCTACCCCCTTCAGTCTATAAAACTTCACCCACCATCTCCGGCATACCAACTCTCCTGCATCAACATCCCCCACTGTCATTCTATAGCTATAAGTATTATACTCCATACAACTTCCTGGTCGTAATGGGGTAGGGTAGAGGCGGTGACATGGGGTTTTGTTACAATTTATGTTGACAGTCTAAAAAACTTCATCAATTTCCAATTGTCATTTGCTGATATATTCCTGAAATATTAAAACATTTCCTTACAATACTTTTAAGTTGCTTTTCATCTGTCATATTATGTTTTTACCAAATTAACATTAATTAATGAAGCTTTTTTTTACTGGGAGTAAGAAGGGGTGGGGAGGATATAATCATTATCGATTGATTGAGTTAATAGGCAAATTTAGCTATTGCAATACTAAAATTGCTATTCTTATTGGTCATAAAATCCTGATTGGCCATCAAAGGGGTATTAAACTTTATTCATGGCTACATAATCCAAATTGGCTAGCTATAGCTAATACAGACTACAATTGCAATAGTAGAGCATTCAGAATTCTACTAAATTCCAGTCTATGAATTGGATGTCATGTTGTACATCTGGTGCAATGTTCATTTAGAGTTACTTCCCTTAGCTGTGTCAGTGACAATTCATCATCAAACACACTGACAATTGCAATAAAGAACAATGTCGGTGTTTGTTTTTGAATGAATAGCATGGGGGAAAAAGTGACTTTTAATTGATAGTTTGTTTTCGTATCAAACTTCTTCGAGTACTTCATTTTAGTCCAGTTAAGTCTGTTTCTGGTAATCCTGACTGGCATTCAATGGTAGAATTTACTAATGCAATACTTTTTTTCTATTTCTGGGAGACACTAATTGGGATAGTTTAACTAATGCAGACTGCTATTGCAGTAGTATTGCATTCTGAATTCTACTTGATTCAGACTATGAATTGGACTTCATATCGTACATCTGGAGCAGTTTTGGTTTAGAGTTACTTCCCTTGCTAGTGTCAGTGACAATGAGACTAATTCACATACCACGTGATACCTGTTCACGTTCCATATGATAAACGTTAACATTTGTGCGGGACTAGTATCTCTAGTGGTAATTGAACGTAATCTTCCGCTGAAATAACGTCAGCGTGGGATATCATCTTTTGACGTCATTCCATCACCAATAGAAACATAAGTCCCCCACAAATGTTATCAGGTATCAGGTGGTATGTGAATATTAGTCCCATTCATGAAAAAACAAACTGACATTGAGAACAATGTCAGTGTTTGTTTTTGATTGAATAGCATGGGGGGAAAGTGACTTTTGATAACAACTGTTAGTCTGTTACCTCATCAAACCTCTGCAGTTATTTCATGCAGACTACAATTGCAATAGTATTGTAATGGTATTGCATTCTGAATTCTACTAAATTCCAGTCTATGAATTGGACGTCATGTCGTACATCTGGTGCAATGTTCATTTAGAGTTACTTCCCTTAGCTGTGTCAGTGACAATTCATCATCAAACACACTGACAATTGCAATAAAGAACAATATCGGTGTTTGTTTTTGAATGAATAGCATGGGGGGAAAGTGACTTTTAATTGATAGTTTGTTTTCGTATCAAACTTCTTCGAGTACTTCATTTTAGTCCAGTTAAGTCTGTTTCTGGTAATCCTGACTGGCATTCAATGGTAGAATTTACTAATGCAATACTTTTTTCTATTTCTGGGAGACACTAATTGGGATAGTTTAACTAATGCAGACTGCTATTGCAGTAGTATTGCATTCTGAATTCTACTTGATTCAGACTATGAATTGGACTTCATATCGTACATCTGGAGCAGTTTTGGTTTAGAGTTACTTCCCTTGCTAGTGTCAGTGACAATGAGACTAATTCACATACCACGTGATACCTGTTCACGTTCCATATGATAAACGTTAACATTTGTGCGGGACTAGTATCTCTAGTGGTAATTGAACGTAATCTTCCGCTGAAATAACGTCAGCGTGGGATATCATCTTTTGACGTCATTCCATCACCAATTGAAACATAAGTCCCCCACAAACGTTATCAGGTATCAGGTGGTATGTGAATATTAGTCCCATTCATGATAAAACAAACTGACATTGAGAACAATGTCAGTGTTTGTTTTTGATTGAATAGCATGGGGAAGTGACTTTTGATAACAACTGTTAGTCTGTTGCCGTATCAAACCTCTGCAAGTATTTCATGCAGACTACAATAGCAATAGTATTGTAATGGTATTGCATTCTGAATTCTACTAAATTTCAGTCTATGAATTGGACGTCATGTCGTACATCTGGTGCAATGTTCATTTAGAGTTACTTCCCTTAGCTGTGTCAGTGACAATTCATCATCAAACACACTGACAATTGCAATAAAGAACAATGTCGGTGTTTGTTTTTGAATGAATATAGCATGGGGGAAAAAGTGACTTTTAATTGATAGTTTGTTTTCGTATCAAACTTCTTCGAGTACTTCATTTTAGTCCAGTTAAGTCTGTTTCTGGTAATCCTGACTGGCATTCAATGGTAGAATTTACTAATGCAATACTTTTTTCTATTTCTGGGAGACACTAATTGGGATAGTTTAACTAATGCAGACTGCTATTGCAGTAGTATTGCATTCTGAATTCTACTTGATTCAGACTATGAATTGGACTTCATATCGTACATCTGGAGCAGTTTTGGTTTAGAGTTACTTCCCTTTGCTAGTGTCAGTGACAATGAGACTATAATTCACATACCACGTGATACCTGTTCACGTTCCATATGATAAACGTTAACATTTGTGCGGGACTAGTATCTCTAGTGGTAATTGAACGTAATCTTCCGCTGAAATAACGTCAGCGTGGGATATCATCTTTTGACGTCATTCCATCACCAATTGAAACATAAGTCCCCCACAAACGTTATCAGGTATCAGGTGGTATGTGAATATTAGTCCCATTCATGATAAAACAAACTGACATTGAGAACAATGTCAGTGTTTGTTTTTGATTGAATAGCATGGGGGGAAAGTGACTTTTGATAACAACTGTTAGTCTGTTACCGTATCAAACCTCTGCAAGTATTTCATGCAGACTACAATTGCAATAGTATTGTAATGATATTGCATTCTGAATTCTACTAAATTTCAGTCTATGAATTGGACGTCATGTCGTACATCTGGTGCAATGTTCATTTAGAGTTACTTCCCTTAGCTGTGTCAGTGACAATTCATCATCAAACACACTGACAATTGCAATAAAGAACAATGTCGGTGTTTGTTTTTGAATGAATAGCATGGGGGGGGAGTGACTTTTAATTGATAGTTTGTTTTCGTATCAAACTTCTTCGAGTACTTCATTTTAGTCCAGTTAAGTCTGTTTCTGGTAATCCTGACTGGCATTCAATGGTAGAATTTACTAATGCAATTCTTTTTTCTATTTCTGGGAGACACTAATTGGGATAGTTTAACTAATGCAGACTGCTATTGCAGTAGTATTGCATCCTGAATTCTACTTGATTCAGACTATGAATTTGACTTCATATAGTACATCTGGAGCAGTTTTGGTTTAGAGTTACTTCCCTTTGCTAGTGTCAGTGACAATGAGACTATAATTCACATACCACGTGATACCTGTTCACGTTCCATATGATAAACGTTAACATTTGTGCGGGACTAGTATCTCTAGTGGTAATTGAACGTAATCTTCCGCTGAAATAACGTCAGCGTGGGATATCATCTTTTGACGTCATTCCATCACCAATTGAAACATAAGTCCCCCACAAACGTTATCAGGTATCAGGTGGTATGTGAATATTAGTCCCATTCATGATAAAACAAACTGACATTGAGAACAATGTCAGTGTTTGTTTTTGATTGAATAGCATGGGGGAAAAGTGACTTTTGATAACAACTGTTAGTCTGTTACCGTATCAAACCTCTGCAAGTATTTCATGCAGACTACATTACAATAGCAATAGTATTGTAATGGTATTGCATTCTGACTTCTACTAAATTTCAGTCTATGAATTGGACGTCATGTCGTACATCTGGTGCAATGTTCATTTAGAGTTACTTCCCTTAGCTGTGTCAGTGACAATTCATCATCAAACACACTGACAATTGCAATAAAGAACAATGTCGGTGTTTGTTTTTGAATGAATAGCATGGGGGAAAAAGTGACTTTTAATTGATAGTTTGTTTTCGTATCAAACTTCTTCGAGTACTTCATTTTAGTCCAGTTAAGTCTGTTTCTGGTAATCCTGACTGGCATTCAATGGTAGAATTTACTAATGCAATACTTTTTTCTATTTCTGGGAGACACTAATTGGGATAGTTTAACTAATGCAGACTGCTATTGCAGTAGTATTGCATTCTGAATTCTACTTGATTCAGACCATGAATTTGACTTCATATCGTACATCTGGAGCAGTTTTGGTTTAGAGTTACTTCCCTTTGCTAGTGTCAGTGACAATGAGACTAATTCACATACCACGTGATACCTGTTCACGTTCCATATGATAAACGTTAACATTTGTGCGGGACTAGTATCTCTAGTGGTAATTGAACGTAATCTTCCGCTGAAATAACATCAGCGTGGGATATCATCTTTTGACATCATTCCATCACCAATAGAATCATAAGTCCCCCAGAAACGTTATCAGGTATCAGGTGGTATGTGAATATTAGTCCCATTCATGATAAAACAAACTGACATTGAGAACAATGTCAGTGTTTGTTTTTGATTGAATAGCATGGGGGAAAAAAGTGACTTTTGATAACAACTGTTAGTCTGTTACCGTATCAAACCTCTGCAAGTATTTCATGCAGACTACAATAGCAATAGTATTGTAATGGTATTGCATTCTGACTTCTACTAAATTTCAGTCTATGAATTGGACGTCATGTCGTACATCTGGTGCAATATTCATTTAGAGTTACTTCCCTTAGCTGTGTCAGTGACAATTCATCATCAAACACACTGACAATCGAATAAAGAACAATGTCGGTGTTTGTTTTTGAATGAATAGCATGGGGGGAGTGACTTTTAATTGATAGTTTGTTTTCGTATCAAACTTCTTCGAGTACTTCATTTTAGTCCAGTTAAGTCTGTTTCTGGTAATCCTGACTGGCATTCAATCGTGAATTTACTAATGCAATTCTTTTTTCTATTTCTGGGAGACACTAATTGGGATAGTTTAACTAATGCAGACTGCTATTGCAGTAGTATTGCATTCTGAATTCTACTTGATTCAGACTATGAATTGGACTTCATATCGTACATCTGGAGCAGTTTTGGTTTTGAGTTACTTCCCTTTGCTAGTGTCAGTGACAATGAGACTATAATTCACATACCACGTGATACCTGTTCACGTTCCATATGATAAACGTTAACATTTGTGCGGGACTAGTATCTCTAGTGGTAATTGAACGTAATCTTCCGCGGAAATAACGTCAGCGTGGGATATCATCTTTTGACGTCATTCCATCACCAATTGAAACATAAGTACCCCACAAACGTTATCAGGTACCAGGTGATATGTGAATATTAGTCCCATTCATGATAAAACAAACTGACATTGAGAACAATGTCAGTGTTTGTTTTTGATTGAATAGCATGGGGGAAGTGACTTTTGATAACAACTGTTAGTCTGTTACCGTATCAAACCTCTGCAAGTATTTCATGCAGACTACAATAGCAATAGTATTGTAATGGTATTGCATTCTGACTTCTACTAAATTTCAGTCTATGAATTGGACGTCATGTCGTACATCTGGTGCAATGTTCATTTAGAGTTACTTCCCTTAGCTGTGTCAGTGACAATTCATCATCAAACACACTGACAATTGCAATAAAGAACAATGTCGGTGTTTGTTTTTGAATGAATAGCATGGGGGGGGAGTGACTTTTAATTGATAGTTTGTTTTCGTATCAAACTTCTTCGAGTACTTCATTTTAGTCCAGTTAAGTCTGTTTCTGGTAATCCTGACTGACATTCAATGGTAGAATTTACTAATGCAATACTTTTTTCTATTTCTGGGAGACACTAATTGGGATAGTTTAACTAATGCAGACTGCTATTGCAGTAGTATTGCATTCTGAATTCTACTTGATTCAGACTATGAATTGGACTTCATATCGTACATCTGGAGCAGTTTTGGTTTAGAGTTACTTCCCTTGCTAGTGTCAGTGACAATGAGACTAATTCACATACCACGTGATACCTGTTCACGTTCCATATGATAAACGTTAACATTTGTGCGGGACTAGTATCTCTAGTGGTAATTGAACGTAATCTTCCGCTGAAATAACGTCAGCGTGGGATATCATCTTTTGACGTCATTCCATCACCAATTGAAACATAAGTCCCCCACAAACGTTATCAGGTATCAGGTGGTATGTGAATATTAGTCCCATTCATGATAAAACAAACTGACATTGAGAACAATGTCAGTGTTTGTTTTTGATTGAATAGCATGGGGGGGGGAAGTGACTTTTGATAACAACTGTTAGTCTGTTACTGTATCAAACCTCTGCAAGTATTTCATGCAGACTACAATAGCAATAGTATTGTAATGGTATTGCATTCTGACTTCTACTAAATTTCAGTCTATGAATTGGACGTCATGTCGTACATCTGGTGCAATGTTCATTTAGAGTTACTTCCCTTAGCTGTGTCAGTGACAATTCATCATCAAACACACTGACAATTGCAATAAAGAACAATGTCGGTGTTTGTTTTTGAATGAATAGCATGGGGGGAAAAGTGACTTTTAATTGATAGTTTGTTTTCGTATCAAACTTCTTCGAGTACTTCATTTTAGTCCAGTTAAGTCTGTTTCTGGTAATCCTGACTGGCATTCAATGGTAGAATTTACTAATGCAATTCTTTTTTCTATTTCTGGGAGACACTAATTGGGATAGTTTAACTAATGCAGACTGCTATTGCAGTAGTATTGCATTCTGAATTCTACTTGATTCAGACTATGAATTGGACTTCATATCGTACATCTGGAGCAGTTTTGGTTTAGAGTTACTTCCCTTTGCTAGTGTCAGTGACAATGAGACTATAATTCACATACCACGTGATACCTGTTCACGTTCCATATGATAAACGTTAACATTTGTGCGGGACTAGTATCTCTAGTGGTAATTGAACGTAATCTTCCGCGGAAATAACGTCAGCGTGGGATATCATCTTTTGACGTCATTCCATCACCAATTGAAACATAAGTCCCCCACAAACGTTATCAGGTATCAGGTGGTATGTGAATATTAGTCCCATTCATGATAAAACAAACTGACATTGAGAACAATGTCAGTGTTTGTTTTTGATTGAATAGCATGGGGGTGTGACTTTTGGTAACAACTGTTAGTCTGTTACCGTATCAAACCTCTGCAAGTATTTCATGCAGACTACAATTGCAATAGTATTGTAATGATATTGCATTCTGAATTCTACTAAATTTCAGTCTATGAATTGGACGTCATGTCGTACATCTGGCGCAATGTTCATTTAGAGTTACTTCCCTTTGAGAACAATGTCAGTAATTGTTTTTGATTGAATAGCATGGGGAAAAATGACTTTTGATAACAACTGTTAGTCTGTTACCGTATCAAACCTCTACAAGTATTTCATGCAGACTACAATTGCAATAGTAATTGTAATGGTATTGCATTCTGAATTCTATTCAGTTCCAGTCTAAGAATCGGCTGCCATGCTGTAGTTAGTTTAGAGTTCTTTTCTTATCTTATAGAAGTGTTCATAATTTTCTTGGTATTGATAGAATGAGATTATCTACTGAAACTTTGTATGCAGACTTACATTGGCAAGATCTTGGATATATTCGAAAATCAAAATTGTTATTAGAACTTGTGGACTAAAGTAAATATTTTCTGAACTTTATGAAATTTTGTATTTTAGAGTTATTGCCCTTTGCAATAATAACCACTGTTGAGCTAATTAATTGTGCTTCGATTGCAGTTTGAGTGCTATCCCATGCTTAGTTTCAGAGAAGAAGTCCTTCATGTGGAAATAGCCAAATTGACCCCTTTTGGCCCCGCCACTCAGGCCTCCAGGGGGTCAGCCCGACCATTTGTACAATTTTCAGTCAGTACCAATCAAATTTGTTAAAATCCGACAAGCGGTTATCGAGAAGAAGTCAATTGTTGACGGACAGACGACAGACAAGGGACGTCATGGTATCGCATAATCTCACCTTGGTCCTTCGGACCAGGTGAGCTAAAATGACCAATCAAAGGTCTGAGGGGATTATTTTTGAAGACTACAGAGTGTGATGATCAACTTCCAAGACCATACAGTGTACATTTATTTGATCATTTTGATGTGCTTCAAAGGACCAATTCAAACTACCTGTTGTCCATACAGTGTACACTGATCCTTCAGATTTACTATGGCATAGTCCAAAGGGTGGAAACAAGAGGCCAAGAGGGCCTGTATTGCTCAACTGGTTTTTTTTTTAATACTTATCACAAAGACTCTTACAATTAGAACCAGAGGGATCTTGGTGCCCACCAAAGAATGATCTATGTTTGACAATGGAACGAGGGATCTTTTCCCTGCTTTTTAAACTTTTTCAAACATACTACATATAAAATTTCAGAGAGATCCCTTCAGTACTTTCTAAGAAATAGCTGTAACAAACTTCAACAATAAATCCAAGATGGTGGCTGGTTAGGTCATATCGTTGACTGATCAATCCCAAAAGGCATTATGCACAACTAGGGCCCTAGGGGAACCTACATATGAAATTTGAGACAGATCCATTCAGTACTTTTTGAGAAATAGCTATAATAAACTTTAACTATCAAAATCCAAGATGGCTGCCTGGCTGCCATCTTGTTGACAAATCAGTTACAAAACGCAATATATGCACAATTAGGGCCCTAGGGGAACCTACATATAAAATTTGAGAATGATCCATTCAGTACTTTCTGGGAAATAGCAATAACAAACTTTAACTATCAAAATCCAAGATGGCTGTCTGGCGGCCATCTTGTTGACCGATCGGTCACAAAATGCAATATGCACAACTAGGACCTTAGAAGTCCACATATAACATTTGAGAATAATCCCTTCAGTATTATCTGAGAAATAAAGGTAGGGCCCTAGGGGAACCTACATAAGAAATATAAAAAAGATCCATTCAGTACTTTCTGATAAATAGCGGTAACAAACTTTAACTATCAAAATCCAAGATGGCTGCCTGGCGGCCATCTTGTTGACCGATTGATCTCAAAATGCAAAATGCATAACTAGGGCCCTAGGGCAACCTACACATGAAATTTGAAAAAGATACCTTAAGTACTTTCTGAGAAATAGCGATAACAAGAATTGTAAACGGATGGATAGACGGAAGGACAGACGGACGAACTGACGGACAGACGGAAGGACGAACGGAAGACGGACCACGGACAAAAGGCGATTTGAAATGGCCCACCATCTGATGATGGTGGGCTAAAAACTCAACATTTTCATCTGTTATAGAAAATTATGTAAAATCAATTACACTTAAAGAAATCTTTGATGGCGAAGAAGAACATTTTTTATTTTTCTTAAGCCATTATCTACGAACAATGTTGGAACCCAGAAATATCAGTTTTGTAACCATCACAAAATTTTCTGTGGGGTCTGTGCATTGAAATAACATCACAGAGACAGCATTGTTTGTGTCGCATATAAAACATGGAATTTATTGCAGTCGCTGCATCAAATATTCTCAAGGTGAAAGGTAATTACGTGTCACAAACAGAACAGCCCATCCTGTTCTTTCAATTCATTATGGATCCTTTCTACAGGGGAAGTTGTAAAACAAGACATGTCTATTTATAGCCCAGCTTAATTATAGTCATGCATGTGTAAATTCAAATATTCTATAAATAGTAGCAAAATATCGAACTTGCAACAATTACAGACTGTATACATGCAATATAACATATACAAATAAATATAATGAATTTAATGATTGAATGCCGAACCTCAGTGGGCAGTTTATACAGTTCAATTTAGTAATTATATATATATATAAATACATAAAAAGAAAACACAACTATAAAAAACAGTTTTTTCCTCCCTAGCGCTTTCTCGGCTCATGCCGGTCTTCAGGGGTTTGAAATCTTTTATTTGTAAAACATGACGTCATAGTACAATGACGTCATAGTAAGATTTACGTCATGACATGGTACATAAAGATATTGTGAATGGTTCTGGAAGAAACTAACAAAAACATGAGGACACAAGAGATCCCAGAGGGATCTTGGCGCCCACCAAAGAATGATCTATGTCTGATAACAGAAAGAGGGATCTTTTCCCTGCTTTTCAAACTTTTACTACATGCTATATATGAAACTTGAGAAAGATCCTTTCAGTACTTTCTGAGATATGTAACAGTAATAAACTTCAATTATTAAAATCAAAGATGGCTACTAGTCGATCATCTTGCTGACCGTTAAGTCTGAAAATGCACTAGACCCCTTCAGGAACCTGCACATGAAATTTGAGAAAGATCCCTTCAGTACTTTCTGAGAAATAGCGGTAACAAACTTTAACTATCAAAATCCAAGATGGCCGTCGGTCGGCTATCTTGTTGACTGATTGGTCCCAAAATGCAATATGCACAACTAGGGTTCAAGGGGAACATGCATATGAAATTTGAGAAAGATCCCTTCAGTACTTTCTGGAAATAGCGGTAACAAACTTTAACTATCAAAATCCAAGATGGCCGCCGGTCGGCCATCTTGTTGACTGATTGGTCCCAAAATGCAATATGCATAACTAGGGCCCTAGGGAAACCTACATATGAAATTTGAGAAAGATCCCTTCAGTACTTTCTGAGAATGAGAGAAAATAGCGGTAACAAAACTTTAACTATCAAAATCCAAGATGGCCGTCAGTCGGCCATCTTGTTGACCGATTGGTCCCAAAATGCAATATGCACAACTAGGGCCCTAGGAGAACCTACATATGAAATTTGAGAAAGATCCCTTCAGTACTTTCTGAGAAATAGCGGTAAAACAAACTTTAACTATCAAAATCCAAGATGGCCGCCAGTTGGCCATCTTGTTGACCGATTGGTCCCAAAATGCAATATGCACAACTAGGGCCCTAGGGAAACCTACATATGAAATTTGAGAAAAGATCCCTTCAGTACTTTCTGAGAAATAGCGGTAACAAACTTTAACTATCAAAATCCAAGATGGCCGTCAGTCAGTCGGCCATCTTGTTGACTGATTGGTCCCAAAATGCAATATGCATAACTAGGGCCCTAGGGAAACCTACATATGAAATTTGAGAAAGATCCCTTCAGTACTTTCTGAGAAACAGCGGTAACAAACTTTAACTATCAAAATCCAAGATGGCCTCCAGTTGGCCATCTTGTTGACCGATTGGTCCCAAAATGCAATATGCACAACTTGGGCCCTAGGGAAACCTACATTTGAAATTTGAGAAAGATCCCTTCAGTAATTTCTGGAAATAGCGGTAACAAAACTTTAACTATCAAAATCCAAGATGGCCGTCAGTCGGCCATCTTGTTGACCGATTGGTCCCAAAATGCAATATACACAACTAGGGCCCTAGGAGAACCTACATAATGAAATTTGTGAAAGATCCCTTCAGTACTTTCTGAGAAATAGCAGTAACAAACTTTAACTATCAAAATCCAAGATGGCCGTCCAGTCGGCCATCGTCCCAAAATGCAATATGCACAACTAGGGCCCTCATAAGAAATTTGAGAAAGATCCCTTCAGTACTTTCTGAGAAAATAGCGGTAACAAACTTTAACTATCAAAATCCAAGATGGCCGCCAGTTGGCCATCTTGTTTCGTCCCAAAATGCAATATGCAAGGGCCCTAGGGAACCTACATATGAAATTTGAGAAAGATATGCTGAGAACTATTTGGCCTGATGAAGGTGGGCTAGGTCAACATTTTCATCTATTATAGAAATTATCTAAAATCAATTACACTTTAAGAAATCTTCTTTGATGGCGAAAAAGAACATTTTTTATTTGTCCTAAGCGCATTATCTACAAAACAATGTTGGAACCCAGAAATATCAGTTTTGTAATCATCATGCATCGCTCTCTCACAAATTTTAACTGGTGGGGTCTGTGCATTGAAATAAACATCACAGAGACAGCATTGTTTGTTGTCGCTATAAAACATGGAATTTATTGCAGTCGCTGCATCAAATATTCTCAAGGTGAAAGGTGATTACGTGTCACAAACAGAACAGCGCATCCTGTTCTTTCAATTCACTATGGATCCTTTCTACAAGGGAAGTTGTATAACAAGACATGTCTATTTATAGCCCAGCTTAATTATAGTCATGCATGTGTAAATTCAAATATTCTATAAATAGTAACAAAATATCGAACTTGCAACAATTACAGACTGTATACATGCAATATAACATATATAAATAAATATAATGAATTTAATGATTGAATGCCGAACCTCAGTGGGCAGTTTATACAGTTCAATTTAGTAATTATATATATATATATATATATAAGACATGCATGGATCATTTCAATTTTACACATGCAGGGGAAAAAGTTACCATCCGAGAAATCAATAAATTTCTATATCACTAGACCATTTGTCTGGAAATACAAATTGTCCTATTGTAGTGGCCAAGTGGTTAAAATGTCCCGACATATAACCACAAGTCCTCCACCTCTGGATCACGAGTTTGAATCCAATGAGTCAGGCAACATATGTCAGGCTGTTGATGAAGGTCACATTTTATCTCTAAATCTTTTGTTTGAAAAAAGTCTAATTTGAAATTAAAATGATGAATTCTAGATGTTTGAATGAAGTTTTTATAATCTAAGTATTTAAGTTGAAGTCTAATTTGCACTTAATTGACATATCAAAATATACTGCTATTTATGTATAAAAGATATTGTAGATATTTGTAATGGTAATCTATTTTTAATTCTTCTCATTTTTGTACACTAAATTTTGAAGTGATTCATGTAATCTGAAATGCGTCAAGAAATATTTTGACATATGTTTATGGTATTATCACTAGGTTTTAAGAGATTGACATCCATATCCATATAAATAAAGGAAATGTCTGCCAATAATGGTGATTATCTCCCTTCAATTTTATTTTTAAGTAGACACATTTACCAAGATGATGTACTTAGTATGTACTGTACTCAATAGGTACCCAGGTACAAATTGTCCCCATTGTTTCTAGGATGGCATGATATAGTCACGCTCTACTGATGTTACATTTTTTTACTTTAGGCTTCAGTAATTGAATTTCTTAACCCTTTAAATATATTTTTTAAAATTATTCATAATTGTACATTTAAAAAAAAAAAATCTGTTTTGTCTAGTTATTTGAACACCTTCCAATTAACCTTCAAAATTTATCTAGTTTAATCTCACAAAAAATTATCAACGTCTCCATTTGTCTGCCAATTTTGATTACGGCCCCCTGCTAATTGCTAAATGACCTGTGTCAATGACGTACGCGCTGTAAATGATAAAACAATAGAGTGTTCAGGTCGTGTTACAGGGCTGCTCTATACAACGTCCGTCAAAAATAACCAGAGAGGATCTAAATATAAAATTCAATAATTACAACTGTTACAATCAATATATAAAGGAAATATTGGACCATTTTCACCACAAACATGATACAAGAGGCCCAGAGGGCCTGTATCGCTCACCTGGTTTGTAATGCCAAGTAATGTTCTGAATACAGGTTCATTGATTCTTTTCTGAAGGAATTTTAATATTAACCTCTAAATCCCCTATTGGGCCCCACCCCTCCTGCCCCCAGGGGGTCAGAGCCAAACTTTATACAAGTTCTGTTCCCCTTCCCCCAAGGATGTTTATGGCCAAATTTGGTCACAATCCAAGCAAAACTAGGACAAGCAGCGATTTATAGGATTTACCTTGATTTCCTCTATAGGGCCCCACCTCTCCTGCCCCCGGGGGACCAGAGCCAAAATTTATACAAGTTCTGTTCCCCTTCCCCCAAGGATGTTTATGGCCAAATTTGGTTACAACTCATGCAGAACTCTAGGAAAAGTACCGATTTATAGGATTTACCTATAATTCCCCTATTGGGCCCCGCCCCTCCTGCCCCCCGGGACCAGAGCCAAAATTTATACAAACTCGGTTCTTATTCTCCCAAGGATATTTCTGGCCAAATTTGGTTACATTCCATGCAGAACTCTATGACTAGTAGCGATTTAAAGGATTTACCTCTATTTCCCCTATTGGGGCCCCGCCCCTCCTGCCCCCGGGGGACCAGAGCCAAAATTTATACAAGTTCTGTTCCCCTTCCCCCAAGGATGTTTGTGGCCAAATATGGTTAGATTCCATTCAGAACTCTATGACTAGTAGCGATTTAAAGGATTTACCTCTATTTCCCCTATTGGGCCCCGCCCCTCCTGCCCCCGGGGGACCAGAGCCAAAATTTATACAAGTTCTGTTCCCCTTCCCCCAAGGATGTTTGTGGCCAAATATGGTTACATTCCATTCAGAACTCTATGACTAGTAGCGATTTAAAGGATTTACCTCTATTTCCCCTATTGGGCCCCGCCCCTCCTGCCCCGGGGGGACCAGAGCCAAAATTTATACAAATTCTATTCCCCTTCCCCCAAGGATGTTTGTGGCCAAATATGGTTACATTCCATTCAGAACTCTATGACTAGTAGCGATTTAAAGGATTTACCTCTATTTCCCCTATTGGGCCCCGCCCCTCCTGCCCCCAGGGGACCAGAGCCAAAATTTATACAAGTTCTGTTCCCCTTCTACCAAGGATGTTTGTGGCCAAATTTGGTTACATTCCATTCAGAACTCTATGACTAGTAGCGATTTAAAGGATTTACCTCGATTTCCCCTAATGGGCCCCGCCCCTCCTGCCCCCGGGTGGTCAGAGCCAAAATTTATACAAGTTCTGTTCCCCCTTCCCCAAGGATGTTTGTGGCTAATTTTGGTTACAATCCATGCAGAACTCTGGGACAAGTAGCGATTTAAAGGATTTACCTCGATTTCCCCTATTGGGCCCCGCCCCTCCTGCCCCGGGGGGTCAGAGCCAAAATTTATACAAGTTCTGTTCCCCCTGCCCCAAGGATGTTTGTGACCAAATTTGGTTACAATCCATGCAAAACTCTATGACTAGTAGCGATTTAAAGGAAATGTTGACGGACAGACGGACGGACGACGGACAACGGACGCCGCGCCATGACATAAGCTCACCGGCCCTTCGGGCCAGGTGAGCTAATAATAAACAAACAAATGTGACCACATTGAGTGTATACATAGACAGATTCTAATTACCACCACTAATTAAGGAATATTAATTAAAACATCTATATGAACTGAAAGTTTCTTTTAAATCAAATTAATTGTTGTCTACACTTGCTGATATCTAATATATTTTTTTTATTTTCTTTTGGCAAGCATAATTTTTTTGAAGTATTGAAAACTTTTTCTGATTTATCACAAATGTGATAATATTGAGTGCATACATATACAGATCCTAATTAGTAATTAATGCTCCATTTATTAAGGAATATTAATTAAAACATCTATATAATCAACTGGAAGTTACTTTTCTAAATAAATTAATTGTTGTATACTTGCAGACATCTAATATATTTTTTTTAATTTTATTTTGATAAGCATAATTTTTTCAAGTATTGAATTTTTTTTTTTTTTTTGTACTTTTCTCTCACACACCCAGCCACTCCCCCACCCTCATCCTGTAAAAAAAACAACAGAAAAAAACCTATAATGATAAAATCCAACAATGTGACTAACACAATTGACATGTGTGTAAATGTTTATTGCAATAAGTTTTTATATATAACAAAATGGAAGTAACACTGATTGTGGATTAAAATTATTTTTGACATAGAGCCCAACAATATATATCATTATCAAGTTATCAATTCAAAATTAAATCCACCTAAATTTTCAGACTCTGAAATGTTGAATCTATTTTTCATTCAACAGCAAGTTCAGGTGTGTGTGTACATATGTTCTGATGACTATCTAATTCAGATAAATACGCATTAAATCATGTGGTGATGTATAAAATTGGAAAACAAATTAAATGGAAGAAAATCAAAGGCTAAATCGCCTGATCGAATGGCGGTTATGGTCTGTTTACCAGGTATCTTTGATTACGGATCTTGATCGTTCTTCCTGCTTCATACTGATCACAGTGGTGATTCATGCACTGTTGGGGAATCGTTTGAACATTTAAAATTAATGAAAAATTATTAATACCCTACATTACCCACGCACATATTACAATGATTTAAACCGACATGCAGAACGATCATAAGGACAAAAGAAAAATATATTAGTTTCAACATGTCTGTCAGTTACAATGTATATTGTTTTCAGAAGATTATTCAACATTGTTAAGTCTTAGTTTTTTTAGTATTAACTTAAACTACAGTGAAGATACTATGTATAATTATAATTAACTTGAGATTTTAAAAGAAGACATTTATATAATTATAACAATAACCTATCTAATATCTCTGGGACATATTTGTTGTTTGCATAAAGTGCATCTATATAGCAATCACAGGGAAATATTTCACACAAATCATTTTGTTCTGATATATGTAGCTTACAAAAATCTGATTTTTTAAAACTCTTAAATTTTTTAAAAATTTAGTTGATGAAAATTGTTTACTTTGAATATCAGAAATCTTAGCTATATTTTAAGACAAAAAGGACAATCAATTGTAGAAACACAACATTAACTTTGCCTGTCCTTATACAATACTTTTTTTAGGTCGTAATGTAATGGACTATACCTTGACCCGTATTTACCTCCAAGTACCGAAAAACAAATCACGATTAAAATGATATCTTTAGCGTTTCATCCACCTGACTGATTTCCATTGTGCTGTTGAGGGAGCGTGTGAATCTGTCTATTAGACAAGTACAAAACAGAATAGACCCAACGCCAAGATTGCAACATGTATATGTATCATCTTGTCAATGTATTCCACATTATAAAATCAAAATAATATATCAATTAATTAATGCAATCAATGAAGAACCCTTACTGAATTATTATTATAACCAAGTTAGGGGAAAACTTTTTATCACTCTAGCAGGACATCAAAGAATAACTTAATACATATGTATTAATATATGGGTTTTGTTATTCATAATAATTCTGAATAACAAAAAAAAGTATTGTTATATAAATAAAAAAAATTTGAAAAAAAATTAAGTTAGTTTTTTGTCTTATCACTACCAAGGTTATTAACTAAAGGATGTATTAGGTTTAAGTAGGTAAAGGAAAGCCAGAGTACCAGGAGAAAAAAAACACAGTCCAACTGTCAGTACCTTTAGCAACTATCTGATGTTCATTGAAAGAATATAGTCAAACCTGTTTATAAACGGCATCAAAAGGACATCAGCAAAATTGTCCTTAATAGACAGGTGTATTTTATTTAGAGGTGTTCTTTAAAAATAATATATTTAACTGCATTGTCATCGTATTTCTGGTTTTTTCTTAACTTCATGAATTAAAATTCAAATATTCAGTAAAATTGATTGATATCCTGAATTAGCCAGGAGATATTGATTGCTACTCATATCTCATGGTATACAAATGGTCACAAATAATAATTAGTATTTTAAGTCTAATTGAAAGAGGTGGGGGTGTGTGAAAGGGTTAGAATCAACTATTGATTAATTGGCCCATTTATTGGACACCTCATAATTAATATGATGATCGAATTCTTAAAATCAATAACATATTATGATATATACATCATTAAACATATCTTTATTATGATTCAAATCATAACAATGTATCACCAAAGGAAATTCAATACAGATATTGAATTATATCAGCGACAATGCGAACAAAAACAATAACATATATATTTATATCAATTAATCATTTAACAATTCTCCTTGATTGCAGTCGATCGATAGCGCCATCGGTTATGTATGTGACAGGCATAGCTTTTGTTGTAATATGACAAAACTCCAAATAGAATCATATTTCATTCAAGCCAGGGGTCGGTTTCAGATCAGTAAATTTATTCTTACACAACTTAAATAAATACAAATTTTGTTCAGGTTGATAATTGAAAATGTCAGAAGTCATCAGTTCTTCCATGGGACAAATATGGAGCAGTGTTAATAATATGTCAAGCCAGTCAGTTACGGTTGACCGGTATGCGTGGTCCACATAAACCAGTTTTCTACTATGTACATGTAATTTACAGTTTTAAGTAATCAATGACCAATCAGAACTGATTAGTATTTATATGACTCATATTTATCTATTACGGCTCAGTTGAGAGGATACTATTTATCTATTATGGCCTTGTTGAGAGGGCACTATTGCCTCATAGTATTGTTGAGGAATGGAATAGTGCTCGAGCCGAAGGCGAGGGCACTATCCCATCACAAGACAATACTATGAGGCAATAGTGCCCTCTCACCCAGGCCATAATGGGTTTAGTACATCACCCTGACATGAGACCGTTTTTCATGTCATCGCAACAGAAACACGTCAAGCAACACTTCGCAATGATATCTTCATTTCCACACCATGTTGTTACATTAAAAGTATAACATATCAATTGTTGCAGAAAACTGTGTTTCTTTAAAAACAGGATTCAGCTTCATGAACATTAAAAGTATATGAACATGAGTAAACTGGTTTTTGTAGAAAAGCAACATTTGCTTCTATCGCCGCACACAACAGCCTATCTGCTTGTCCGGGCACTATTGCAAATAGCACCCATGGGTGTACAGGGATCAATCTAGGGGAAAAGTTTGGCCAAATATAGGGGAATTGGAAGCTTCTTATTTTGGTTCAAAATTATATTCATTTTGACCAAAAAGTACTGTAAAACAACTAATTTTAATTTTAGATTTCGTAAAGCAAGATTTTAACCTCAATAATGAAAAATTTGAGTTTATCATAAAATATGCAGTAACTGCATGATAGATATGAAGAAATTTGTAAATAAAAGTCTTACAAAATTAATGAAAAATAAGTCACAGGGGAAATTGTTACAAAAACGGTCATTTTTTAGCTTCAAATGGGGAATTTTAGGCCAGAAGGGAATTCATTCCTTGAGGGGAAATTTACCCATAAACGGTAATAAATCAGAGTTAGATTGATCCCTGCAGGTGTAGCCAATCAGAATCAAGTATTCTGTCACGTGATGTACTAATCAGAATTGGGCGGTACTAATGCCTCACTATATTCCATCAAGGGATGGAATAGTGCCTGAGCTGAAGGCAATATCCCTTTTGTTTGTTTGTTTGTTTAGTTTTACGTACTATCAACAGCCAGGGTCATGCTAGGATGTGTCAGGTTTGATGGTGGAGGAAAGTCGTAGTCCCCGGAGAAAAACCACCGACCAATGGTCAGTACCTGGCAACTGCCCCACATGAGATTCAAACTCGTGACCCAGAGGTAGAGGGGTTTTGGTAAAACATCAGGACATCATCGCTCTGCCACTGCGGCCCCATCATTATCCCATCAAGAAACAATATATCAGGCATTCATAAACATTGAGAGTACAACTAGTTTACTTTTTCTGGTTTTTCTTTCCCCTCAACCACAGCCCATGTACATCATCATTTTGACAACCTACATCACAATTTTATACATGTAGTGATGTATAGTTGTGATGTCACAACAGATTAATGTTCAATAGTATCCAGGGATTTAGCAGTAGCTATAGTTCCTGATTAGGGATGATTCTATTATGCATCTTGTTGTGTTTTTTGCGGTTCTATGATTCAAGAACTATGCACCACTGCAAGTATTATCTTGATGTTTAACAACGTAACAACAACATTACACATGCATAGTAGACCAAAAGGAATCATTGATAATCATTGCTGATATGACCAGATCTGATATGAACATAGCACATCTCCCAAACGGCATCCCTTGCATACAATGTGTTATGTTTGGTACTTACCACCCTCGATACTCAAAGGGTTACTATTACTGTCATTATATCCACCCCTGGAGTATCAAGGATGCGTGCTTACTTGTTCTTGACCATCTTAAAGTGCTATCTCACTGAAGCATACTTTCAAAGACATAGAACAGCTCACCATACTTACAACTTAAAGGAAAACCAATTGTCGCACTCCCTTTATGCTCAATGTTAACAATTTAAGCCTCTACGTATTTATCTTTTATGAGCATGAGAACTATCTTTTGTTAACAGTTAATACAATATGTAAACCCTACAAAAACCTAAAGGCCACAAGCATCTAATAATCAGCACCGACAACCTGCCCCAAACTAAAAGATGAAGAAGTGTGTATAGATTGTAACAAAATAGCACCTTGCAAAAAATGAGTTGCAACAAAATAGCACCTTGCAAAAAATGAGTTGCAGAATAACTTTGAACTCATTCACCCCTGAAATTTCATAATGAATTGTTCTAGCCTTTGAATTGGAAGTGTTCAAATGTGTCTTCAAGGGGTGAATGAATTTTTACACTACTATACTCAAGTGCAATTTGAATATACACATATACTATCTTATGTTACATGTAAAAACTTTTCAGTCTTTAAGATTCTTACCTGGGAAATTGGTTAACAATAACACCGACCAATTGCTGAAGATTTGTTGGACTTTCAACCCGGATTTGTGCTGTCTTTTGTCCAGCTAACTCACGACTTTTGGCAAAAAACAGCACTGAAACCTGAAAATACAAACATATAATAATACTTTTCTGCTTTTCATCATAATCTGCAAACACCCTATAGGCTACAAAAACCTGGTCTGGGCGAAGTATCCTTGGTCAATAGGTCAGATCATTGGTAAGGAAAATTGTTCACAGCTGATCAAATTTCACACAGAAGAGGAGAAAATTGTAAGAGTTCCTTTTGAACCCCCCCAACCCCCCCTCTAGATTTTTATGACAAAACAAACTTTTGGTGAGAAAACAAATGAATACTCCTCTCCATTCATTTTCAAATGTATTCAATAAACAAAAACACTTCATATTTATCATTGTATTAATTAAGCAGGATTAATTTTAAAGCCATAGTTATGTACATAATTTTTTACCTTTTTGCCAACTAACCTGGTGGTGTAGTGGTTAAGACGATAGACTTCAGAGCTGATGGTAAGTGTCAAGTATGTGGGTTCAAATCTCGCCGAGAGCAAATATATATATATCAATAAGATTATATCCGCTTGTTATAACTTTCATATCACCTAAATAAGCAATGTGTATGAGTGTTGTATGAATGCGACAAAGGAAAGTAGATATACAAGTAGTTTTAAAATATCTTTTTCTGGATTTTAATTTGTTTTTCTCATTTTAAACCCAAAAACACCATGTCCCAATTTCTATTGGTATCCATTAAAAACAACCCTTTTCAGACACTGCACTAAAGCAAGAATAAATTTTTTTTTTGAGGGGGGTTCAAAAGGAACTCTTTCCGAGAAAATGAAGCAGCCAAACCAGCATATGGATCCCCAGACCTATAAACACTACATTGTAGCTGGATGCTAGATCTAACAATTGAGCTACCTGCATGGTCACTGATGATTGGCGCAGTTCAATTCTGCTACACTCCCCCTACTTTTTTCACGTCTTTGCTATAGAAGACACAACAATTTAACTTACCAATTTGCATATCCCCATTTATAAGTGAACTCTCAATACTTGAAGCTAGGGTTTACAAGCTTACTAAATATTTACAGGAAATATGCAGCAGTCAGACCAGAGTTTGACCCAGAACCTCTGAATATATAGTGAATACTAGCTTGATGCTCTACTTATTGAGCTACCTAGTCAACAATAACCTTGGTAGACCACTGGAATCTATACATCCTTAGAGCTTTACAAATGTTTATGTTTAAAGTCAATAAAGATTAAAAAAAAAAAAAACACATAAACATACTTATTTTTGTACCAGGAGCAAAAGTAGTGTGCAGGTAGCTGTATGGGATCAAACCTGTAATCCTGGGCTTACTAATTTGCTGCTTTACCGCCTTAGTTGAAGAAATATGCCCTATCTAAGCACTAAAAGGTGATCATATTATGATTTACAATTTATATAACGTGTTAACGATATATGCTGCAGATCTTCATTAAAATACCCAGTAAAGAATTTTCGAAAGGTACTGAATGAAGTCCTTTGATAGTTTAGATATAATTATAATCTACATTGTATGTAACAGTTCTGGATTGGATCAATCGTCTGAGACCAGGACTGATGGAGGTAGCTCAATCAGGCTATAGCTAGCATATTAAAAGAGGGTCCCAACTTCCAAGTTTGAACCCTTACTGATTGTGCATTTTTAGGCTCTCGTACTACAATTGGTGCTGTGATCTACTATCTTATTTCAAGTCAGGTGAATCCTCAACAAGATACCCGTACCTGGGTTTATGTGCAAGTCTTGTGGTTAATGGGTTTGACTTGGGTTGACTATCGGCACACCTAGTTATATGCAGCTCAATAGATAGATCTTCCTGCTAGTGTTCAGATGGTCCCAGGATCGAACTCCTGGCCTTGCATTTTTCTGCTCCTACTGTCCTATATTTAATATATAACATAATACATGTGGGCGTGTTGAGTATCAAGCTAAATGGAGTGTATGCGTAGAAGTGTGCATGTGCTGAAACAAAGACCTGTATATATTGTATGTTATCACGTTATGAAAAGTACATGCCCATAAAGATTGAATTGAAAAGGGAGATAAATGTACATTTACAGATGTACAAAAATGCACAGTGTACACGTATATCATTTGCATGATTATCAGATCATCAACTTAAATTGTAACGTAAATAGTCTTTATTTCCTGCATAATAAAAAGTAAATGTACATAATACACATCTGTTTACACTACAGCATGCAGTGGTGCAAATGATACCATCAGGATACGTTTGTTTATTCACGGTATTTAAATACCTAAATAAAGCCTTGGTGTTTCGGATCTCATATTCATTTAGATTAACTAAATAAGATATCCATCGCATGGCAAAAATACCCTGACAACGGTTTTAAAGACTCAAAAACAAAACATAATATGTTATGGGAAACACCTCTCACCTCTATATCAGCCATGTGTACACGAATCAGTGTTAATGGGACGCTTTGCTCACAAGTACCCACCCCAGCATTTCAAGCATTTCTATGACTCTAGTTTCGTTTTGCACTGCGCATGTTTGGAATAGGAAAAGCAGTCGACACATTTTGCTGGAAGAATCTGTGCTAAAACTTCGACGATCTTGCTTAACTGAAATTACAGGAAAGGCTAAGAAGACTCATTGACAACTTCAGAATGTATGTGTTGGTATATCAAACATTAACTTGATTTCCTTATGAAGAAAAACACTTCAGGTAGCGTTTTATCGAAAACTTACTGTAGCGGGAAATTCAATTTCGGTCGATTTTGTAAACAATGATTATTTTTTTATTTGACGTTTGAAAGAAGATGTTGTGCACCTCCAACTTATTTCTATGCATGCTTCAAACGTCATACTCTAAATCTTAACTCAGAATTATCTTTTTTTTCTTATTTAGCAATGATAATACACCACTGCATGTAACGTTACTTCTTTGAATGTTTCTTCAGAGGACTCCAAAAGTAAAGTTCTATTACTGATCTGTTGCACCCATTAATTACATGTTTCTTCATGATCATTGTCTACAATTTGCTCTTCTGCACTGCAATTATCTTAAGACAGATAGATCGTCACAATTAAACCTAGTAAGTCTTTTTTCAGTGAGATGTCTACTGGATATATTGTTACCTTGAGGGTAAAAATCAACATGAAAAACATTTATCCCAACTTAATAAAAAAATCTATTACCAATCTTTCTGTCAGGGTATCTATTCACTGATTCTTTTATAGTTTTGCTAATTAAAGCAACAAAACACTTTAAAATACCACTGATCTCCATAATCAAATAAATTAGACCAGATAATTTACATCAATTTGCACATAATTGTACATGATGGGATTGCTGCGTCTGTCCAAGGTTAGAATTGCTTGAATGAATCTAATTGGCTGGATTATTGACTGTACAGTTTTTCCATAATTTATTTATCAAGGTTGTGGATTGCTGATGTGATCTTAGACTGATGATTAGGGCGATTAATTCAGGTAAACAATGATTATAAACATCATCCATATCACAACGTTCATGATAAAGCTAAGTTCAGTTGTAATCAGTTAACATCGTCGGCAGAGAGAGCACCGTAATGCCGTACCAATGACCATGTGTAGCATGATCACCGATACTGTAACGTCAGCATACTACATGTAGATGAGCATATATAATGGTACATATAATTAACAATTATAATAAATAACAACACTTTTATTAGTTCTAAAAAAACATTTTTTAATTTTTGTTAAAATGCTATTGAAACAGTTTCGTTTTTTGAACAATGTCTTTTCAACACACTGAGACAAAAACATGACACCTGACAATATGCACATCGGTCATGGAGGGTAAAAACCCATCTCCGCCTATTCAAATACTCCGGTTATTTGCATATTTTCTTCTCGAAAATGACATATTCAAATTAGCGAAATCCTCTGTATAAACAAAAAAAAATCATTTCTGTGAAGGTTTCATTCATATAATAGAATTAGAAATCTGAATTATACTATAAATACATGGCAGTTTGAATTGAGCTCTATCTTAACTACTTGCAAAACCTGGCAAGTAGATATCTTCAGAACACCTTAATATTATATCTATTTGATCCACTTTAGAAAGCAAATTGATAAAAGGAGTGGTCTTTTATAGAGTTCATATCTACGAGTGTGTATGCACATGCACTCTGGCATATTATATGGAATTATGGATATCATGTAAAGAATTGACCATTTATATAGAGATCATGTGTAAGATTGATCATTTGTATGGTGATCATGTGTAGGATTTTCCATTTGTATGGTGATCATGCGTAGGATTGACCATTTGTATGGTGATCATGTGTAGGATTGTTCATTTATATAGAGATCATGTGTAGGATTTTCCATTTGTATGGTGATCATGCGTAGGATTGACCATTTGTATGGTGATCATGTGTAGGATTGTTCATTTATATAGAGATCATGTGTAGGATTGACCATTTGTATGGTGATCATGTGTAAGATTGACCATTTGTATGGTGATCATGTGTAAGATTGACCATTTGTATGGTGATCATGTGTTAGATTGTCCATTTGTATGGAGATCATGTGTAAGATTGTCCATTTGTATGGAGATCATGTGTAAGATTGACCATTTGTATGGAGATCATGTGTAGGATTGACCATTTGTATGGTGATCATGTGTAGGATTGACCATTTGTATGGTGATCATGTGTAGGATTGACCATTTGTATGGAGATCATGTGTAGGATTGACCATTTGTATGGAGATCATGTGTAGGATTGTCCATTTGTATGGAGATCATGTGTAAGATTGACCATTTGTATGGTGATCATGTGTAAGATTGTCCATTGATAAAGAGATCATGTGTAAGATTGTCCATTTGTATGGAGATCATGTGTAGGATTGACCATTTGTATGGAGATCATGTGTAGGATTGACCATTTGTATGATGATCATGTGTAGGATTGACCATTTTGTTTAGAGATCATGTGTAGGAATGTCAATTTGTATGTAGATCATGTGTTAGTTTGACCATTTGTATGGAGATGATCATGTGTAAGATTGTCCATTGATAAAGAGGTCATGTGTAAGAGTGTCCATTTGTATGGAGATCATGTGTAAGATTGTCCATTTGTATGGAGATCATGTGTAGGATTGTCCATTTGTATGGAGATCGTGTGTAAGATTGACCATTTGTATGGAGATCATGTGTAAGTTTGACCATTTGTATGGAGATTATGTGTAATATTGTCCATTTGTATGGAGATCGTGTGTAAGATTGACCATTTGTATGGAGATCATGTGTAAGATTGTCCATTTGTATGGAGATCATGTGTAAGTTTGACCATTTGTATTGAGATCATGTGTAAGATTGTCCATTGCCAAAAAGGTCATGTGTAAGAGTGTCCATTTGTATGGAGATCATGTGTAAGATTGTCCATTTGTATGGAGATCGTGTGTAAGGATGTCCATTTGTATAGAGGTCATGTGTAGGGTTGTCAATTTGTATGGAGATCTTGTGTAGGGTTGTCAGTTTATATGGATATCATGATATGAGGGATTGTCCAGTTGTATGGAAATCATGTGTTAAAATGGTCAGTTCTATTGTCCAATTGTATAGATATCATGTGTAGAGGTGACCATTGGTATGGAGATCATGTGTAAAGGGGTGACCATTTATATAGAGATTTTGTGTGGAATTGTCCATTTGTATTGAAATCATGTGTAGGATTGTCAATTTGTATGTAGATCTTGTGTAAAGTTGACCATTTTTATAGAGGTCATGTGCAGGAGTGACCATTGGCATTTGTATGGAGATCGTGTGTAAGGATGTCCATTTGTATGGAGATCATGTGTAGGATTGATCATTTCATGTGTAGGAGCGGCCAGTTGAATACTGTATAGAGATCATTTGAAGAAGTAGCCAGATGTATGGGGAGTATGTGAAGGAGTAGTCAGTTCTAGTCAGATGATCACGTGTAGAAAGTTTGCCAGTTGTTTAAAGATGCTCCACCGCTGACAAATGGTATTTTTTCTCTATCAAAAAACAGCAGCAGACGATTGAGTAATTTTCATCAGTTACCAAAGTAACTTAACTTTACACCATTACTAACATTAAAATGTTTGAGCTTCTAAATTTACGTCAAGATAAAAATATTAAAAATGATTGATTGCAGCCCGAATAAAATTCCATGGCACTATGTCCTATATGGAATGAAATACTGATTGATTATATCAGTGTCATTTATGCTCTGTCGGCGGTGGATCATCTTTAAAGATCTTGTGTACGAGTGTTAAGTTGAAGTGAGATCATGTGTAAAAGTGGCCAATCGTATGGTTACCTAACTAGAACTGTGTTGGTATGTTGCAGAACCGCCTACATGCTCAGCCGATACCATTTCTCATTGTGTGTTTCGACCCCTTATTCTCAAAATGGTCGTTCTCAGTGTTGATTCGTCACTGCTCGGTGGTGGGTTTCCAGCTACTGATGTCCTTCTTGTATCCACATTCCGCATAAAGATCTTTCTGCTGCCATGACCATTTTGTGTATCGCTGGCTGGGCTCACATTAGCTTTCCAGTTTGCTTAGCAAAAGTTGAGAAAATGAGTCTGTTCTCTATAGCAAATAAGAACGATGTTGGAGCTCGTGTCAGTATGATTGGATATTGGGCGAGTGAAGGCAAACTTAAGTATTTTTTTCCTACGAATTGATGAATTTATTTTCGCAATTAGCCAGATAGATTCGCTATAACCAAAATGCGAATGGATAGCGTGAGCACAGGAGCCTGGTTTTCTGGTTCTGCCCGACAGATCTAATGCAGATAACATTATGCAAACTTTACAGGGAAGCCTCTGCATGTAATCTCAATGGGTAGTTCAATGCCTCATACTTTGCCCCCTTTCTTTCGTGGGCTCCACAGTACCTTTCTTTCCATGGGACTGTTTGTTCGATGACAATAATCTTCTTTGTCCTTGGTTGGGACAATATCCGGAAAGGCTAATCTCAGGTCAATGTCCATATCCAGCTTTCAGTTTCCTGTTTGACTTATCTCTCTTGTCTAGACTGACCTTGGTTGGGCGGTCGTTTTTCCTAAACGTCTCCAAGAACGTGGTTGTAGCGTCATGTATACCTCCTCTGTGCTATGATCACATGACAAGTGATAAGAGTTCCTCTTTGTCGACACCGAGGGCAATCCGGTGTTTGCTTGTGTTGGTAGCACATCATACAAATATCGTCAGTGAAACTGAAGTTGGAATTAAGGGTACTTCTATATCGCATAAATTATAACATACGTGGTCTGTATCCCACTTTGTTTAGGTCCCTTTTAACGCCCTGTTACTCTGAATTATTCGGGTTTTTTCTTCTTCGCTACTAACATCGTTTTGACTGATATGGTCATTTAAAAACGACCTCCCATGTATGCGTGTGTAAGGTGCGTGTATGTTTTGGAATATTGCAGCATGTTCATGATGTGTCTGTAATAACGGGGTTCTTGTACTATTCATAGTCCTTGCCCACAGAAGTATGCTGACGAAGACACAGAACAAAACAATCAACCCGATCATCTTATACTAACAACGGACAAACCAATCATCCCACTCCCTTCTTGCTGAGGTTTAAGGTGAAGCAGAAACTACCACTTTTTATAGACTAAATGGTGTGTCTCGACCAGGGGACATAACCCAGAGCCTTCCCCACCAAAGCGAACGCTCAGGGCCTCGATAGCCAAAAGTGAGGCGATGTCAAAGGGGCGTTAAGAATTAAAATCAGAACTATTTCAATAAAGGATCAGGAACAACTGTCATGTGATCTGATCATAAGATAGCACAATCGATTGACTCTCCTAAGAATACATATACACCCTCTCATGGATTATGAATGATTATCATATCAACTAGATACAGTAAACAGTTTACACAATAAATGGTTTCTTAGTATATTTTTCTCTTTCAGTCTTTTGCAGCAACAATAACACTGAACTACCTGTACATATTGGATATTAATCACTCTTAGATTATAAACACTTTATGAAAAGACCCTGAACAAAAGAGAGTTTGGTTTTCCAATGCAAATTGTATAGTCCAATCTGTCACAACGATTTGACATGAAAGATGTCGTGCGCTGATCTCAATACCAATAATGTCACCACCTTCTCTTAGCACTATTTGTTGTTGGTTTCTATTATGAAATGCCATGCATGGTTTAGCAAACTCGATAGCGAACAGTTACCTGATAAAGCGTACATTGACAAGGTATACACATATCTATTAGCAGTATGTTAAATTATGTAGTGCAATTTTATATGTGTTTGTGCCGTCATGTGCATGCATAATCACTTTCAGTGTGGTAGAACATAGAAAATTTGTCAATACAAAGGGACCCACTTTTCCTGTGTAAATTTGTCATCTTTAATATTGGATCTATAGCATTTAAGTGTAGATTTGTTTTGTTCTTTAAAATAGCTGCTTAAAAGGAAAAGACTGGAATATTAAATTGGTATATAAAAGAAATAATAGGTTGATTCTGGATGTTTAAAAGTCCTGAGCTATTATGTGGGGCGCAAGTTTGAATTCAATAAGCTTGTGTATCGCGTTATGTTCGCGACTCTGCTATGACAATGAATAGAACACAGCATATATTTTTATGATTGGGACTTATACACAGACCATATGAACCAATGCTTGTGAGCTGTAATTCCATGTGTACCGGGTCGTTGGCATTGTGAATGGTTTACTTTCATTGTCCGTGGTGTGACTGGACGGATATACTGATTTAGAATAAGTATTGAAAGTGAATCGTCTGCTCTTTTTCTTTATCTTCTTTTTTGTTTGCAGTTCGTTGTGTGAAACTCATTTTAAAGAGAACTTGTTTTGTCTAAGGTGTTGAAAGCAACTGAATTTGGTTTGATTGAAACTTCATTTTTAGACTTGAGGATCCGTAACTTGGAGATATCTGCTTATCATTCGGGCCATTCATAGGTAAGTCAACATTATTCCTTGTTAGTTTTGATAAATTACACTGTCTACCACAAACATTGGCGTTATTAGTTGTTTCAAACGTTGTTTCAAACTCGTCACATTTGTTTCGTGTTATGTATTGTTTTTGTTATGAATGTTTCCTAATTTTTATTTAAAAATTTATATTTTCTGTTACGAAATTTCTAACAAAGTTTGTCGTCTCTAAAGCAATTTATTGTTAATTCAAGGGAAGAGGACAACATATTTCAGCGCAGCCATATTAGAGAATATTCTATACAAAGTAAATTGCACGAGACGACGAAATATGATCGGTAATTAGTATGCATGCCTAAGAAATTAGGGAATGATTATTAAAATACAATGTATTCGTCGAAAAAGGCTCCGTAGCTGTTTCAACACGAAATTGGAACTAGTTATGAATTGCAAATTTCAAGGAAAATGTCGTCGAGTTTATTTCGAAATCATTCACTGTATCAAATAGCGTGATAGCAGAGATAATCGATGTGGACGATAAGAGGAAGTTGTTTATTCTGTACACAGATCGGAGTCTGTGAAGGTATATCTTTGTCTAGGTGGCATGTGTGAGAAGCTGTTTGTTTTTGCATAATCTTTCCCCGGTTAAGGATGAACTCTATAGAAAAGGAGTTCCTATGCTTTATATGTGTTTTGTATGATTTTTGAGAAAGAGGCTTATTTGTCTCCTTTTCACAAAATTTTATAATATCACATTACCAAATACATGTAGTACTGCCCGCTATATATGAGCTTAACTATAGGAACAAAGCAATGATATGCATGTGTTTCACATTTTTATTCGTCAATAGCCCATTTTCGTTTTGTCCAGCCTCTTCTAGATAAAAGTCACATTCTATTTTCTCGGGAAGGTAGATATTTCTTAAATTGTTCAAACTTTTGATTTCCTACCACATTAGATCATCCAGTAGGCCATATTGACGGGTAATATCTTCGTTCATTAGTTTTCTTATGTTAAGTTTGATTTATATTTGTTTAACGTCCCATGCCAGTAACGCCAGTGTTCATACCACAGTTTTTTTAAGATAGAAGTTAAAGCTGGAGTTCCCGGAGAAAAAACACCTTGGCCATTACCTGGCAATTTTTCAATGTTGGTTCCGAATTCTCAACCCTGAGGTAGATGACTAGTGATAGAAAGTCGGAAAACATTAACTGTTGTCACCTCTGTCTTTGTGTTACGTACATTGTAAGCCTATTGCATGTATATATATGTTATATTCCAATGTTATTTTAGCCTCATTGTTTACCGTAATGTACGGCCAATACCAAACGTACACTGTACAATGTTCATGATATTCATCGGGGCTTAAGAAGTTTATTCAATATTCATTTAGTTAGAAGAAAGGTCACCCTGACCAATATTTCACTTTTTGTTTTGCTCAAATGATTATTGCTATTTTTCATATTTAGATTTATCTAAATGTTTAATGATTTTGTAGTTTTAGTTCTCACAGGATACCCATACAAGTACACAAAAACTTTTCAATTATCCTCAACTCTAGTGTGCCGTTGCCTTTTATATTTCATTTTGTGTTTTCTTTCCCACTTCGTGACGAGAAATTTACCACTTTCAGTGTTTGCCATAATCAAGAACTTTTTTTATTTGAAAGTGTATAGCAATATAACTTTTATTTTTGTTTACTTGTTTAATGATCAGCGGTGTTACGCGATGCCTGTTCCATTGAAGTCCTGATTTTAATGGATTGCATTTTCTATTATTTGCATTATTTTATTGTTTAGATAATACTGATACTCAAGTATGAAGTGATAGTTACAGGAGCTGTGTTGTCAATGACACTAAAACCCCCTCGTGTGTTAACAGAAGACATTTAAAGTGTGGATTGGTAACGACTTCGGAGAGCTGTAGCGGAAAGTGTATTACCTCTCCTGGGAGTTACTCTCTGAAGTTATTATTGGTGTCATACTGTCCGGTTTTACGACTGTGCTTTGTAAGCCTGTACATTAAAATCAAATAAAATGTCCACGTTTCACAAAGACTTCACACATACTTAACGGCACATCGGCCCAATATCCAATAACTAAGTTTGTATTTCACAGAGATAGTGAACTGGGAAGGTGGATCTCAGCAAATACATTTGTATTGATCCTTGCTCTTCACTACACAGAAAATTTAGTTCATTTTACACTCCCCTTCACCTGATAAATACATCACAGCAAATAAACATGTAGTAGTCAGTTCACTTTATATCTACACCTACCGGGATGACAAAAAGAGTATATGTCAATAGTGGCTGATTATTTCTACGCCATCGCAGTTGAACTTTTCAATGTAAATATAACAAGTAAAGATATAGTCCTACAGGTATCATATCATATTTCAAGGTCTACTTTTCTGCGTGATTTCTGAAATGGCGTGCAATATAAGTTTATAATTTATTTAGTACACGGCGTCTCAATTACTCGGTGAAGACTACCGTGTTTGAACAAGCGTAGGCGAGACATTAATTTTATATATTAAAGTACGAGACTATTCATTAGTAAGGATGTATTCAGTAAACAAATCACATTCCTTGGAATGTATATCACAGGCGTGATTTCTTATGTTACATTGTCTGGTTTCACTCTTTATCATATATGCAATTATATGTGTGTGCTGTAATAAGATGCAGATTCGTATCAAATACCTAACGTAACCCCAATGTTATTTGGAAACATGTATTTGCTATCTATGCAGTTTATCCCATCCATGTTAATAGTTATCTGGGTTTTTTAATGTAGAAGCCTTGTCAAAATAGAGATGATCACGAACAATTATCTCAAAAAGTTCATATTTGCAATGCAAGAATATGCCAATGTAGTAGATACCAGGTATGATAGCTATAGCAAATTCCCATGTCTGATCCAAACTCAAATATCAAATGAGTTATGAATATAACATTTTAATTTGTATAGAAACTTTTGTATAAAGTACACATTTAGCAGAACCAGATGTTCCAATTGATTGTCGACTCTCGACTAAGAAATCTAGGTCCAGTTCTGATCAAATCAGAAAATATCAAATGATAATGATGAAGAAGTTGAAATGGAATCGACTTCATCATTAAGGTCTTCCCGAGATTTCAATTATTTATTCCGAATGTCTTTGCTTTCTTGCTGATAAGATAATTATGAATATTGTATAAGGTAATATTGGCCTATAGATCTCGTTTCCATACAAAATGATTCCATCTCCAATAAAATCTCTTAACCAATAAAACCAATCACCCGTCCGTCTACCAAGCATGAATATTGTTTTCAGGAAGTATTTTCTTTGAGACAGAAACAAAAGGGAGAAAATGTAATAGTGTTTGGACCATATATCAAAGTCCTCTCTTCCCATGTCCTCAACACTCATTAGTTCTTCTGAACTTGGTCCCCAGACAGGTTGACTTTTAAGCAAGGTTTCCATCACATCGTATTGTTGAAATCTATCACAGGTCTGCCTTCTATCTCAGTCCTCTAGTGTTTATTTTTAAACTCACCAGACAGACCCTCCATTTGATTTACTACATTGTATATTTGATATTCTTGGTAAAGGTTGTTCAATTTCAATTTATTTCATTTACGTGAAGTTGAAAATAGTATGAATTGCCTTGAGAAATCAAAAACCTTACTAGATAAGGAAGTCACTCAAATATGTAAATGTATTTAATGTTTAAATGAAAGTTCTTGAATTTCAACGAAAAAAACCTTCGTGTTGGCTATTAGATTCGCTAGTTTATAATTTGTTTTGTTTCTGAGGTAACAAAGAAGGCATGTATGAAAGATTAGATTCTTTATTCCTACTAATATGGAACCATGCTAGTTGACGTAAAAAAATATCAAGAAGGTATTTGTCACTGTGAAGTCACAATCGTATTATATGTATAGCAGATAAGAAGAACATCCACATGTACTGTGTCTCTGGTTCCAGGAAACACCGATCAATGCGCGATAATATCATAATAACTCAGCATTTTTTCCAGGCCGTTGTAAACGAAAGGGAATCTAGAGATAATTCCACATGCAATATGTCATTCATTATGCACATAATCGCTATGATATAATTTGCTATGCATAAGCAAATAAATAAACCTGTTATTTTAGTTACGATGTGGACAGAATCGATAGATTGACTACCCTTTGGTCGCTGCACAAGACACCAAGAGACTTGCCGTTGTATATTAGATTCCATACAGGTGTTCTTTTAATAATACATAAGCATCGATTATTGAACTTAACAACCGAAGCTGCTGTTATGATAGGGGATCAGCATGCATCGAGAATAATGAAAGCTAACATGATTTCTAAAGACTTATTTACATATAGTGTATATGGACCCATACATTGTAAGCTCAAGTTTTCTTTGAATCCAGAATTAATTCCAATGAAAACGAAATATTAATTCACATTTAGAAAAAAAAGTATTCAGACATGACGTTATATTCAAATAAAGATAATGTATTGTTACATTGATAGTACATTTGAACTTAAAAGATACAGTATGTAGTAACTATGAACCAATATTTTTGGCAAATAAGTATTTACGTCATTCCCCTACCACTTGAGCACAATAGAAAGGGTGTCTTAACTCACAAACGTGGCCGTAATTGATTAGCTATTCCAGTCACTTTTCACACATCAATAAAACTATCTTCGATATGCTTTGGTCTACTTTGAACAATGGTTTCTATATGCATTGCATATCAAATGTTTGGTTGCTTGAATCAAAAAGGTAAATTGATTCAGTGCCTGCTAGCGCCAGATAAAAAATTATATTGCAATGTTCATCCATGATTTTTGATGTTGTAGCAGATTTGACTCTTAATGTCACGATTAAACTAATATGCTAATATTGGACATCAATCTTTTTGAGATATGAGCATTTGAAGTCGAGTTTATTTTATTATAATTTTCAATGAATCAATGTCTGACAATCACCAATTGCAAAATGTTAAATAGCACAAAAATGTGAATGTTTCTTTTAAGACCGAGTTGTGAACAAGTAAATTAGTAAAACTGATCAAAGCATCGGCTATTATTAAGACTTGTTTTAACCCGGGAAGCTTATTTCTGGGTATAAATAAAAGGAAGATTTCTTCATGAATGAAATTAGTTATCTGGTTGTATATTCTATTAAAAGAATAAAACATGTGGGCATGACACATATTGGTAATTTTGTGAAGATACATGAGGTTAAGTCTTCGTTTATCAACTTTTGGAACCTATAACTCAGTAAACGTGAATATAGAACACAAGCATACAAATGAAATTGTAACCCTACATCTATAAAAAGGAATAATTAGGTTGACGTAGATACCATATAAAGTAAATGGGGTGTAAACCGGACGTCAGGATTTTAACACAATTGCGTTAACATTGTAAACCGTTTCAAGGCTACAAGGGTAACGAGTATCTGTGATGTAATTGGTGCCAAGTTATAAACTATATATAACCTGTATCATGATCATATTACAGACATTTTAATTACATCCAGTCACTGTAAACTGTTCCAGATGTCGATATAGCATGATAATATTTATTCTGCATCACTTGAGAAACATAGTTGGCTGTTGTCTCGAATTATCTGTTGTTAAAGTTGCTATGATGTTAATCTCACTGTTTGTCTTACTTTAACATATTAATTTATAATTCTGTTGTACAATGTACATCTTTTTTCAAGGTTTTAAACAAGTAAACCATATCCGTGGTATAATGTTTCAAGATTTATTGATACCCGTTTTGGGGTGGTGGTGTCATTACTAATACGAAGGTTGAAATGTCTACCTTGTCTGCAAACATGGCGTATTTTAAAACAAAGACGAGCCATTTCACAATTTCTACTTCATGGCAATGTATTTTATGACCTGTTCACTGATCATGCCCCATCTAGTACCTAGTAACATACAATAATCATTGAGAAATGACTCGCCTTTTCCCAACAGATACCTAAATTGGATTTCAGTAAATGGTTGCAAAAATATGGGAACAACTAATTTTTTCTAGGCATGAGGCTATAACACCAGCACGACTTTCCCCTAATGATATTATTTATGATGCATCCATGTACCCCTGAATGGTTTTCTATTCTCCATTGACGTTGCCATATATTTAAAATGATATTCATTTACGTAGCTTAGCTTATTAATGGTTTGTCTATGTCGTGTTTAGTTAAAAAAAAACATACCTTAGTCCAAAAGTCAAGCATTTTCTAATAATTTTGATATACGTGCACGTTCCTAATCAGAGGCTTTTAATTATAATCATCTTGATAAAATTATCTTTCCACATTAGGCAGCTGTAAAGTACTTGACATATTAATTCGGTGATATTTTCTCCGGGTACACTAGTTTTCATCCACTGTCAAAACTGTTCATAGTTACAAGTTTTTTTATATATAAATTGAAGCGTATTAAACGGAAAAAGGATGGCATTGGGAATTCTGTATAAAAAGCGATTAGGTTACAAGAAAAAAATAGCACTTGTAAATAATGTTAACATCTCGTTCCATAACCGCATTTTCAGAAACATTATATACAGTCATTAATAACTGGATCTTTTATTATAAAACCCAATGATGCCACGTCAAGTTTTTTAATATACAGACCACACAACTAGTGAGCAATAGGCCCATTTCGTATGTGTGAATGCCATATGTTGCATAAATACAATAGGGATGGATGGTAGGATTTGTAACCAGGGTGCACCATTATCCGGATATAATAAAGGAAATGACGAAGGATTTCTTTGAGCGTGTTGCTGAACAAATCATCGATTTGCTATGTCATATACACCACAAGGTTAAAACGAGATGACTTCTTTTATGATAAAAGACCTTCATAATGTATATAACACTGTCCTGCTGGTCCTGATTATTTACTCATTCAGATAAGAAATTCAATGTTGCGCAATGATTTTTATTTCCGATGTGATGGTACGTCTTAAATTCTTTGTCAGTCCAAACCTAAGTGCGGTCTTTGTATTTGAAGGTGTAATAGTTGCAAATGTTTGTTTTTGTGTATAATGAATATGTTTGTCAATTGAAATCGCGAAGAATACGTATACCATTGAGAAATACCATTCTGTTAACACATTGAGTTTATTTTTATTGATTATTTTGGCTATACACCCATGCAAGGACATACCATGTAATAATTAACATACAGTTCCCTGTCCAACTTGGTGTTGGCCTTAAAACCGAAGTGGACCAAACCTGTGAAATGAAATCTGATAGCAATTCGAGTTGACTTCCTGTTTTCGAAATTCGCTATGTGACGTTAAGAAATTACTGAATATAGTGGGTTTTGGGTTAATTTTCAAGATTCTTTCCCTTAAATCATTTTGGTTTTATTAGTTTAACGTCCTATTAACAGCCAGGGTCATTTAAGAACGTGCCAGGTTTGTTAATAGAGGAAGCCGGAGTACCCGGAGAAAACCACCTATCAGCGGTCAGTACCTACCAACTGCCCCACATAGGAACTGCTTTTCTACTCTGATTTTTTTTATATATACAAATATACAATGTATTTAATTGTAAAGTAAAAATAACTAGTTTTTTATGTAAGCTACTTGCTTTGGTCATATTAAACGTTTAACGACGGTCGTGATTTCATGTTTGTTACGGTCGAGGGCTATCGAATTTGTTCAAATGTGTGTCACACATTATGAAAAGTATAATCAATAAATTCAGTGTTACTTAATCAGTTGTCAGAATTGATATTCATGTCTCAGATCAGTTAAATTATTTGTCGAGTAGATTACATTATGGCCGTTATCTTACGTATATTTACTTTCTGTAACAGTTGATTGGTCTATGATAATAAAGTCATTGATCAGAATTAACTATGCAACAAAAATAGAAAACACTGCTTATAGTTGACAAGGTTGTGTTGTTACCTTTTGTTCGGATGCTAGAAAGAAAAGAAATACATCAAACAAACCACGAAGACTCATTCAAAGAGGAGTTTTTCGTTTGAGTGTGTCTTTAAATTTAATGGTTACTTTAGTACCAAAAATGAGTTGCGCAGATTTGATTCATTTATTCTCAATTTACTTCATAAGAAACTAAGAAAGAATAATGTTACTTCAGTTACCAATTTCAATATAAAAAACGTGATGTAACTTTCAGATGAATGGTCTTTGTTGCTAATCACGACCTGCATGGATACCTGATTATTTCGAAAGACCACAATAAAAATGTCTGGTACCACTTCACTGCTAATGTATTTGTTCAAACTCACGCTTGGTGTGAATGGGTGTTTGCCCTTTAACAAACCATACACCCACAAACTACTAATCTTTAGAATAAACGTTTAATTTATACGGATAATTAAGCCAAAGTTGACTAAGAGGTCGCGTACATGTGTGTTAAGATCTGGACATACAACTGTTGTAAAAGGTCGTTTTAGAATCCGGACTGGCGTAAGACATATTTTGCCTCACCTTACCACAGAAACGGATTACTTACTGCTGTGTCCCTCTTGTTTTCAATTCATGCTAAAACCGTGACTATAATTTTGCACTTGGCATAGTCGTTTTAGAATTAGATCTGGCGTGAGGAAGATTTTTACCACACCTTAATATTGAAGCCGATTACTCTCTTATGAACTCGTGTTTTCATTTCATACTTAATCCGTGACTATTTTTTTTCCTGGTCAAGACGATACCTTTTTTTCCTCGGGCGAAGCATCTATACATTCATTGAAAACATGAATCATTAAAGACAGTACTTCGTTCGGCAAAGTGTTGAAATTCTCATTATAAAATGAATCGAAGAAAATTGATGACACCTATTATAATGTGTCAATAAAGCAATTATCGAGTGATTCCCTTATTTTGTCGTATAAACGAAATTCGCCATAATTAATGGACACCTTGGGCCGAATTTATTAACTGATATGAAACTTAATGTTTAAGAACTTTCAGTGGCAGTGAATGTATCATTTTAGTAATCCTATTAGAATAATTGTTTTCATTGTTCAGGATAACCCCATTTAGCTTTATTCCGACAACCTGAAATCTCTTTAAAAGTTGCCAATATATTGTACTGATTTGAGTTTATTGGTAATATAATTCTTCTTTCAGCTCCGATGACAAAGATTATTTATCACTGTTATTGTACGTGATTTAGATTGTTCATCAATGATTTGAAGCATAAATAACAAATCTGACATTTAATCATAATGCGTTCTATATGCTAATTATTAAATACAGATTCATACGTATTGCTCATGTTTAGTGCATGCTGTAATTATTGTTCTGACACAATGACTATGTAATGTACCCATAATATTGAGAGTTATTGCATCGTTATTATGATGCAGGGAAGCAATAACGGTTTTTGTCAAGACCAAATTGCTTTTCGCTTATCCCTGTTTCAAAAATCTGAAAACGATTTTTATGATCGATGCGCTTTATTATCCGTTTGAGCCGTGCATCTTGGACTTTGTGGCGCACTTAAATCCAATGATTGTCTATTTATTCTGCAAACTTTCAAAGACATTCACTCGATAGGCGATAAGCAGGTCTTACCATTTGACATTTGAGTTTGGAATTCTTGCGCACCTTGCACCATAACACGGGCAATCATTCCCATTCCAACACTCTGACTGCCATTAGGGATAAAATGCCACTGAGCCAAGTGAAGAATACCTAAAACTGGCCGTAAACCATGCATGCATGCCTCAGTTATCAATACTATAGCGCATTACAACCAAGCGATTTCTCAATTATTAATGTGTGAATATAACGCACCAACAATGACTTTGACGGTGATGGTAGTTTCTGATATATACCTGTGAACGGCATATGCATATGAGTATTAACCGTAACGAAAGGTAATGAGTTTTCACCGTACGTATTGTTTTATTGATAAAATGTCCCGATTGTTGAGCGTATAGATTTGCTAGATAAACGTCATTTCCTATATAGCTATTAGGCCGGCATCCACTTTAGCCAGCTCTGCACTTAACAAGTTTCATAATTGAAGGAGACGTTTGCGTCATTGTTTCCATTCATTCTCCAAGAATATCCTGTCGAGATTAACTGACGGAAGTATACCATCCAAACTGCACAAACCAACAATTTACCCAATGACATCTATGAAAGCACAATTTCTGTGTGAGCTTCACCGACAGGCTGAATATTAGCAGAGGCGATATACTTCATCTAGGTGATCGATGGTTTCCACAGGCACATATATACCTGTATACTTGTCACCTGCCATTGTTTGGGCTCCTGATATGAATATGTAGGGCCTATATCTAAGCATTAAGATCGATATCGTTTTATTTTGTTTTACATACCATTTATGTTCCTGCATCAATTTGCTTCCAATAAGCCACCAAGAGCTTTATGGGACACTCATCACACTAGAGTCAAAATGACCGATTTCGTTCCACCTGGAAACCATGTTTGTGCCTTCAGTTAACGGTGTTTTAAGGACGGACAGACGTTTCGGAAATAACTATCACAGAAAATATGCATTTATTCGTGAAACTGTGATAGATGGTACAAATCCTGTGGAAAAATTGTACTTTTAAAGGTACTGTTTTTAAATGTTGCCAAGTATACACAACGCATCAACGTGTGGGTAAGCATCTGCATCCTGTCTTCTACCTTTTTTTAATTCCTTTGACAGAATTATTTTAAAGATTGTTAATGTTAAAAATCATATATTTTCATTGATTAAAATTGATCTTAATCCGAAATATATTTAAAACGTTTGAATGACTTAGTAGAAATACTGATTTGTCGGAAATTGTTTGACGATTAAGGATTTTCTGAAATATGAAGTTCAATGTGTGACATTTTAAATTTCGGTACATTTGTATTTCCTTGATTATATGTACAATTGTCTGATTTTTTGTGGTATTTCCTGAATTCTATATTTACTAACGATGTAAAGTAATTTTACTATTGCAATTGATTGATATTAACTATTGACGAATAGATATTTCATTACTATGGAATATTATGTATCCCTCGTTGGTATGTACAGTAGCCATGGATGACAGAAATTCTTTGTTCCACCCCCGACATACCGATGCCATCGCATGCCGCTACAGCGGTTGAGAGCACCTGTAATGGCGCTTGTCAATCAGCAGTACAAATCAATGAACAAATGAGTTCTCTTTTTTATTTCCATCTATGCGACATTCTATTGCATTTATCTGATGTAATTAGCTAGATCACTCTGTCGTGTGGTCAACCATTCATTGATGTCTAACAATAGTGATTTCTGGTAAATAATTCATTAAATTAGAGAGTCTTAATACCCTTGCACGTTTTCGCATTGCGGTAAATATTTTCTTTACATATGGAATAATTTAGTTTTTAACAATACAATGTTAAAGTTCTTTTGACACATTGCATCTCAATGTTTTATTTATGAAGGCACGACATATAGTCGATGTACATACCAGAACTATTTAAGGGAAGAACTGATAATTCTGGCATCTCTGTCAAATATTGCTTTCAAGAACAAGAGGCCCATGGGCCTTAACGGTCACCCAAGTTCAGATACAGAATGACACAAAGACATGCATATAAACACTAAATATTGGCCCATCAGGCCCTTGAAGTCGGTCAGTGATTTTATAAATTTGACTTTTTAATCTATGAAGATTATTTGGTTCCATCAAATCTGTGGATTCAGAAGAAAGATTTTTGAAATGTTATTCATTTTGACCCATTTTGGCCCCACCCCTCTGGCCCCTTGGGGGTCGGCCAGGACCAATATGGATATGACGTTAAAATGATATCTCAGGCTAATAATTATAACCCAGATTGACTAATTTCCTATGAAAACTAAGCAAATAATGGTCCTAAATATGTTTTTCCTATATAAACTATAGTAAATTTGACTCCCTCCCCAGGGGAAAATCGGAGATCCCAGGGCCATGAAATTCACATTTTTTTGTAAAGGGCCTTAAGTCCTTCCGATTTATCAAGAGTATCTGATGTCATCAAATCAGTGAATTCAAAAAGAAGATTTTTGAAATAACCATTTTGACCCCTTTTGGCTCCGCCCCTCTGCCCCCTTGGGGTTGGCCATGACCAATAGGGATATGATGTTAAAATGCTATTTCAGGCTAATAATTCTAACCCAGTTTGACTAATTTCCTATGAAAAATAGGCAAATAATGTTCATAAATGTGTTTTTCCTATACACTAAAGTAAACTTGACCCCCTCCCCCGGGGGAAACATGAGACCCCAGGGTCATATAATTCACAATTTTTGTAAAGGACTTTAAGATCTTTCCATCTATGTAGAGTATTTGATTCTACCAGTTCCAGAATTTCAGAAGAAGATTTTTGAAGTTTTAGCCTATTTGACCCGTTTTGACCCCGCCCCTAAGGCCCCTGGGGATCAGTCACGGAAAATTTGGTAATAAGATTCAATGGCCATCCAAATACTAATAATTCTAACTACAATTGACTAATTTCCTATTATGATGACTAAATAATGCTCAAAGATGTGTTTTCCCTATATAAACTATAGTAAACTTAACCCCCTCCCCAGGGGGAAACATGAGACCCAAGGGTCATATAACTCACAATTTTCATAAAACACCTTAAGACCTGTCAATCTATGACGAGTATTTGATTCTACCATTTCCAGTATTTAAGAAGAAGATTTTTAAAGTTTTAGCCTATTTGCCCCTTTTGGCTCCGCCCCTCTGCCCCGAGGGGGTTGACCAGGACCAATATAAGATATGATATTAATATGTTATCTCAGGCTAATAATTCCAAACAAGTTTGACTCATTTCCTATGAAAATTGAGCAAAAAATGCTCATAAATGTGTTTTCCCTATATAAACTATAATTAACTTAACCCCCTCCCCAGGGGGAAACCTGAGACCCCAGGGTCATATCATATACATTTTTTGTAAAGGACCTCAAGACCTTTCCATCTATGAAGAGTATGTGATTCTACCAGTTCCAGAATTTCGAAAGAAGATTTTTGAAGTTATAGCCTATTTGACCAATTTGACCCCGCCCCTAAAGCCCCTGGGGGTCAGTCAGGGAAAATTGGTTAATAGGATTCAATGGCCATCACACACTGATAATTCTGACAATATTTGACTCATTTCCTGTTACAAATGATCAAATAATACTCAAAAATGTGTTTTCCCTATATAAACTATAGTAAACTTAACCCCCTCCCCAGGGGGAAACCTGAGACCCCAGGGTCATATTATTCACAATGTTTGTAAAGGACCATAGGACCTTTCTATCTATGAAGAGTATTTAATTCCATCACATCTGTGAATGGAGAAGAAGATTTTTGAAATTTTAGTCAATTTTACACCTTTTGGCCCCTCCCATAGCTCCCTGGGGGGTGGGGACCATATAATTTACAATTTGATTGACCTTATGCCTTAGAAGGTTTGTGCAAAATTTTATTGAAATTGCTTCAGCAGTTTTGGAGAAGAAGTCGAAAATGTCAATTGTTTACGGAAATACGACGGACGACGCACGACGACGGACAAGAAGCGATTTAGAAAAGGTCACTTGAGACTTCGTCTCAGGCGACCTAAAATGAATTTCTGTACACAAAAGGTAGCACATCAGCAAAATTATCACTGCTGAATACTTTCCTGCAGTTCATATTGAAACATCGCACCAATGTTTTAGTAAGATTAACTAGAGAAAAGTCAGTGTAATGGCTTTGATAATGCAAAATGGTACATTGTAATTCAGTCCAAGGGGATTATAATGATGATGATAATGATAATAATGATAATGAGGATGATGATGATGATGATGATGATGATGATGATGATGATGACCATGATAGTGATGATGTGGACGAGGAAAAGAGGATAATGACGATGACAATCATGATATCATCGACTTAAAACTTTCCAACGATCTTAAGGCATCATAATTTTAATAAAGTTAATAAATACCGTGTAATATAACCATCAGAAATTTATTCCATCTACATTAATCTGCATTCTGTCAATTATTGTGACAAATGTGAGTTAAAATTAATACCTTAATATCGTGATATCGAGAAAGACTTATTGGTCTTTTTATTTTATATATTTTTAACGTTGACTGAAAATATGAATCCTATTAAACTCTTTTATTTATAGACGTATCAAATGTCATACGTTCTTTCTTCAGTATATTAAGCACTTATCAGTAGCTATGCCTCGTCACACGAATCTAATGTGGCTTATTGGTAACAGAACGGACTACGTAAAAGGGATATTATAGATGTCTTACACTGACTTACATGTACAATGTAGATCATTTGGTTTACAGAGACTAAAACTAAAAAGGAACTCGAACGTATCGAGGGTGGAGTACGTCAGTTTAAATCTTTAAACCCCATATCATAATCGCTCGTCCTTGTTCTACATATCTGAATAGATCATTACCACAAATCTTTTAAAAAGATCATTTCGTCTGAGTGTCCGCCTTCTAATGTCGCATATTTTAGACACATGTACATGTTAGACTGGTGCCATTTTTGTCTCTTTAACCTTAATAAGTTCTCACCTAGTGGAACATTGCCACGCGGGTGGATACGAGAAGTATTATGGATTGTTTACCCTAGAAGCAAGTTCAAGTGAGAGAGTACTTATACGCTACCTATATATTTTATTGATTGATACACCTTATTTCAAAACACTTACCTGTTTTTTGTGAAATTTGTTCTCACCTCGAACTCCGTGCTTTACATGAACTGAGATGAATTGAAATCACTTCATTCATTATACTTTATTTGTACAGCCTATTATACATGAGATCCATAATTATTTTAATCAAACTTGTAATATTATCATATTTTAATTATTGTTAATTTGAAATATGTTGTATCTATTGCTGTCAGTGTATGTTACAAATCACATTGAAAGAAAACATTACTTTGATAAAAAGTCAAAGTGCGTTTAAAAGGGTATTTAAATGCCCCGCTATTTACTTTTGTACTTTTAGACTTACTTTGTAAGGAAGGTATTAGTTTTACGTTTTTTGTTTGGGGTTAAATATCGTATTGTCTTTCCCTGAAAAATTCACCGTTTTGCTCACAAACACTATGACGTAACAGCGAATACCTCCTTAAGATCAAATGAGATTGTTGTACGCTGTGAATGCGGAGTTAGTTTTTCTTGGCACCTTTCGTTCAAATCTCAATTTAACAATAGCTTACCTTTAATGTCAACTTTAATTTTCTACTCATGATAAATGATGCAAGACAATTATATGAAGTTCAAAACATTAGGACTACACATGTAATTTGTTGTTGAAATATGCATTTTCACTCACTGGAATGTAAAAAATGAAACATCTCAGCCGTGTCATACAGGCGTAACATTTATTACTCAATACGAATCATATTAAACTACGTTCTATGACTTCAACAGCATGTAGCCCGAACAACCCTCATCCAAACTACTCACCAATGTCCCCATGATAATGTGTATTACGAAGTTTACTGTCGTTTAACGACACTTTAAATTCTGAAAGTTTAACCATTAGGAATGTGTGTTTCATATCAATCTTTCGTATACTTTAACTTTTATTACATTTGATAAATACCATGTTTTACATATTTCCATTATATATCACAGGCAATGTTTTTTCTCTCTCTGATAATGGCGAATAAATATACTAATATACGGCGGGTTATCTTTTAGAGCATTTTCAATATTTTCAACATAAATGAATTGGCGAAAAAGATATGATATCTCGAATGCTTATCACATTTAAGATAGTTACAAAACAATCTCCAAAGCATCTAGGCTAGTACTATTTGTAAATCGGAAGAAAATGTGCCTTCACTTATTTTTGCTCTCTTTTAATCAATTTAGAGATTGAATTTTTCTATCGTAATCAGGTCGGTATTCTTTGTTACGCTTTAACGCAAGAAGGATTTTAGCTTGAAAAATAATTGAACTCTCTGTAGGCATTATTATTCCATACTGTTCGCTATTTCAGATCGTACGTAAATAGTGTGAAACCTTCTTTGTTAGTTTGTTTTGTTCTGTTTATTCAGCTTTATAAACCAGCTATGTACTGGGAATGAACTTTTCTGATAGTCGATTCGTCGTAACTCTGTGGAATCGATTATAAAGAATAGCATACGTCATTCGACCGTCTGGAATAGAGGTGACTAGAATCTACTTATGGGTCCCTGAGAGGATATCCATGTCTACCTATGTAGCCTGATCTATCGTCAGCCCTAATTATATGTATGCGATTTATATACAGTTACTGGAATCAAATGACGTTCTTATTTACTTTCCCTGATCCCATTGTCACTTATTGTCTTCCACGACTCCATATCTTATTTATTCTTAACGAAGGAAACGTGCAGTGATTGGGAAACAAAAAGATCAACTTTATGTGCTCATAGCACTTTTTTGAATTCCAAAAATAGTAATCGAATGTAATGCACCTTGCAATTTCCTCCAGTACATTATATAAAAACTCGAAAGATCAGTCACATATATATTCCATATAACTGAAGTAGTATCGAAACCAACTTGCGTAGGGGAAACCGTTATATTATACATTGTTTTCTAGGATTATTCGTCCTGGAACTACATTATCGAACTCATTTTAAAAGTGCAGGAAAAAATGTCCGTTGTTTTGTAAAACCTAATTAAAATTGGTCCCTTATCTACTAGACTGGTTTAGTGACGTTCTATTCAATTTCTACAATTATGCTAATGGGCACGGTATAGATTTCAGAACGTTGAATAATCTTTTGTTGTTTTCTCCTGAAAGATGCAATTTGCAAGCGCTTTCACGATTAAGAATTTACCTGACATACAACAGCACGTCCTGGATCAGGCCTCTGTCATCTGAACCACAAAAGACATTGCCCAGACCTTTCAACGCTTCGATTAGCATGACATACATCACTCAGACTATTGGCGATACTATCTCCCGCTTCAGTCTCTTCAGCTAATTGCATGATAGCTTTATTTCCTTGGAACTCAACGATTTTCCTATAAATGAGTACGAACGTGACGCTCTGGTGCAATATCTCCTAGGAAAACGTCTGTTCTGTATTACTTTCCAAATTGTCTCCCTATCGTTATCTTTTCTGGTTAGATCCCACATAATATATGCAAAACCAATATGACATTGAGATCAGACTACAAGCATTTCCAGACGACTGGAACAGATCTTAGTAGATTAAGTAAAAATGTCACACAATGTATACGACTTGTGATGAAATCATAAAATAAAACCACTGTATGAAAACCAGGATTTGAATTACCTTTGCCCGTACGTTTATATTTATGAACTGCACAATTATCGTTAATAATGTATAAATTAATAATTTGCATGCTCGAAGGCGAAACATTACACCAATTTTGAACATTCGGCAGCAAGGATCCAATTGATAATTTGAGCGATTCTGAACTTAGAAAACGTTCATTTGGCAGTCTGGTGAATTTGTTCAAATTACATTTAAATCGGTTATTATTCGATACATAGTCATTTTATTTTGGCGCTTTCAACCTACTCCATTGATCCACTATATCTGAACGTGCCATAGTAACATTACCTCTTACAATATGAAGAAATGTCTATGCATAATTCATTACTCAAAAGATTCAATCATGTATATCAACATAACCATTATAGCGCGACTGAATGTTCTCTCTATCCTCTGGGCGCGTTCGATTAACATTGATGTATCGTCGGTGTAGACATTCATTACATATATCTGTATATCGAGCTCTTTAACACTGATTCGGTTGAATGATTTGTCTATTTACATGTAAAATAACACTTATACTATTTCTCGATGTTCGTATAATTCCTGCTTTTACTGACTATGAATTTTCCACTTTTTTATTTTATGAAGATTTTGCTTTGTGGTTTTACAGGTACAGTAAAACACTGTTGTAACGAACCTCTTGGTTATAGGCATAGTTCTCATTTAATAAGAAACATTTAATAAGGACTTTGTTGGGGAATGACAATTATTACGCTAAAACCACGAATGTGTTGTGAGCGCGTTCGTTATAAAAATGTTTTTACTGTAATAAGCATATTATGAATTTAAAATTACTTTATTAGGTATATTGATAATATTATAAGTCGATTTTCATAAAGATCTCAAAAGTTCATTTGAAAAGTAATTCCATAGTATTTCACTTGATAAAAAGATAACATGTACACTATATTTAGAAAGATATGTTAAGATGAATTACTCTCAAAAGGAATATGCCTGATAATGATTACTTTTCACTTAGTTGACAGATTTCTTCAAAGAAGAAGTTGTTTAGAATGAAATTATCTTACACTGTCTCCTGTGAGTTTTCCCCATCCGTTTTATAGTACTACTTAGGCCTAAGTATGATATTGACAATTTACTATGATAAGTTAACGCTATTCTTGGCGAAACATAAACCCATTACCAAGATAGTGTCCACGGCACATATTGTGCTCCATAGATTCAATTAACAGAACTACTGTCATAAATTGATTTTCGTTTTATGGCTTTAATATACGGTTGTAGATCGCGGAAAGATCCCCATGAGTCTTTGTCACAATCATACTGTACATACTGCGGGCTTTGTTGTCGGTACATATGATCCATCGCCCCGCAGCCCGTGTAGAATTAAGCAAGATAAACTTTGGCATTGTTTTGAATCAAGTAGGCTTATCGAACATATGTATAATACAAATCTCGCACACTTTATGATTCTATCTATTCTTTGTGTAACGGGCAGACGCACATGCTTACTGGACGGTGTGACGATGACAAATTTAATTAAAACGTTCAAGTTGGCTGATTGATCTTGGAGTATGTACTTACTGAACGATATCTTTATCTGACCAAATCGAAGGACTATTATCGACTTCATGACGTCAATAACCATATACTGAACATGTAGGACAATATGGACTTGCAATGGGTTTTTTTTGTAACTTGAAAATAAGGCAGATACATGTTACCTTTCCATTGGAGTCCCTTGTGACTTATGCTGCCCCACTCACCCACTCATTCAGAACTGTATTGCTTGCATCGACTGATATGGGTATTATGTTCATGCATTTTGTTATTATGACATATTGCGAAATGATTTCCTCTAATTTTTTCACCATAATTTAACCTAGAATTGATTGTTTAAGCATCTACTGTATAGATGCATCTCTTAGTTTAAGAGGTTTTGAAATTCGGTCGTTTGCTTTATTCACCTAAAATTGTTAAAAAGTTTTCACGTCTGAAATATATAGTGTATTAAGTTTTTTACTATCATACTTTTTTTATCATTAAGAAAACCAGTTTTGAAAAAAAATCATCTTTTCATTTTAGTACATCAAATGTGTTCTTCCAAATGAACAGGACTGATTTTTGAATAAGTTTAACTTAACAAGTAAAAAAGAACCATGAGAAAGCGCTAGGGCGGAAAAAACTGTTCTATAGTTGTGTTTTCGTTTTATATATATATTCATATTAGTATTTAGTTGTGTAGTAAGAAGAAGACCAGAATAGAATATGAATGATGTCCAATCCTATTGACATTTACTGTTTTAACAATGAAATATTAATATTTAAAAATTGAAAATGAAGTTATGTGGTAAACATACATTTGATATGAAATAATAATAACAGTCAGCTGACCCGACTTAATCACATGTCTCATACGAGGGAAGCCATCTTAAAGGTCGTAGTTGCTGATAGGACGTTAATAAGACTAAAACCAAATATTACATTGATTTAACCTGATGAGTGATGCGTCTAGTATAATTAATACTTAACAACGTATTAATCCAGGTCTTTGTTTAACGTTTTGTATACATTTCTATTATTCATGTTGCGTGACCAGACAGAGGTTACCTTCTGACTATCAGAGTAGGAGACCTATAGAACACACATGGCCATCAAATGATTATTTTTATACAAATTAACCGATTAATATATTTATAGTAATAAAGAACGAGTATTGTTCAACTCGACTTAGATACACATTTATTTGAAGGAATTTCAATGATGTGTTTTAACAATTTGATTTTTAACCGAGAATATATATAATATAGTACATGTATATGTGGGATAGCGTTGCCTGAGAGTTAATGTGTTTGTAATATATTCCACTAGTTCTCTGTATCACAAGATTCATGTGCACGTGGAACAGTTACTGGGTACTAGCCACTGGGTGCACGTATGACTGTTACTGCAAAACCAATTCGGTTAGTAGTTTTTGCTCCTAATCTAGCAAGCGTTATAAGATCAGATGTCCGTAACTCAACAACAACAAACCATAACTAGCAAGCGTTAAGATCACTTGTAACGAACAGATGTGGGTGTACAACTCGCAGCTCGATTTAAGGACAACCAGGAATAGCCATTAAGAAACAGATTATGGACACTGTCTGCTGGAATAAAATCATAATCCTATTTCTTTTTAGGTTAAAGAACTTTAAAAAATAAGTATATCGCTGGCTCTCCGCATGAGAATGCGATTGATGTAATCCGCGGATATATTTATGGAAACATTTATATAGTCTCGCATGTTAATGGCAGTTAAATTATTGGTGGAAATAGTATCGTTAATTGTTCAATTAAAAGTCGACCTCTGTGCTATATAGTTGTTCCAAACATTGATATTTGAAACACAATACAGTATTGTTGATGACAATACACATATTAAATGATTCCATTCTTGCCCAGGGCGGAGCACTCCGTGATCAGGCTTGCTCTGAGGGGAAAAAACCTTTCAATCGAGGGACACAGCACTACCTGAGTTTGAGTAAGGCCTGGGTCAATATCATTATTGGTGTGTCGGGCCATAGAGTTCCTATCGTGTTGATCTATGCACCTGAGATCGATCATGTTGATAATCGTAGAGGAGGTCTTTGTGGTTGCTCTGATCATTGCCTGAACTCTAGTTAGTCCGATACAGTGTTATTTAATTGTTTCAATGAGCTCGCCATTAGCGCTGTCCTCCCACCACGAATTCTCATAAGTTATCTAATAACTTCCAGCTATGCATCACTGATATACAAATGTTCCGCCGTTGTCTTGTTCATGGCTATTCACCGGAATTTTACCAATAGCTCATGATGTTTATTCAGAAGACATATGTGGATGCTCCCATGGGGCTCTTGGTGATCATTAGACCAAATGCTTCCAGCACAGAATAGTTATCGTCTAGCACTACCCTTTCTGTATATATTATAATGCATTTTTATTGTGCATCACAATACCATTACGAAGTTATACCATAGTGTTTCTGTACCCAGAACTCCCGGATTTCTTTTATAATTGACCCAGTATTTCCAATACAGAAGAAATTCCATCAAATGTCGATTTGATACATTTCTTACTGCTGTGACATTTTCTCGTGAAATACAGTTTGACAGTATATTTATTGTACTTAACGTTTTTAGTTATAGCACAATATACAAATGGTCGATCATAATGTTGAAAATGAATGTGCATAAAAATGTGCATTCGTTAGCAATACATGAAATATTCTAAACTTGTATATAGATATATTGTTTCTATCCACATGACAATATTTCAACGCCTTAACTAGACCAGACCAAATCGTATGTCCGTGAGAGATTTTGATTGAACAATGCGTAAAATTAAAAAAAGAATTGTTTTCTGCAGTACTAAAGGTAAAATTTTCTTCACAGGGGTGACAGCTATATATTCAGATAGATTTACATGGTAAGTGTTAATAAAGGGGTATTTTCTTTATATATGTAGTTTTGTATAGCGCTGTTAAGAATTTATTTGCATAATTCCCTTTCATAAGCGTTGTTGTGAACCGAGATAGGGCTTAGAACATAATGATTTTTATGACTTAAGTCCTTCGTGAACTCCGGGTCACATTAAGTGAAAGTGGTTTCTGCTACACGAAAGGCTATAGAGCTTTCTGGATTGTTATGTAACTGGTTTAAATGTCATAATGAACCATTGACTTAGGAGGTCAATATACATGTATATGCGTTGTACGTAGCTAAGTGAAAATATATAAAGATTGACCTGGTCAGGTTTATGTAAAATGTAAACGTATTATTCTTACAATTTGACCGTAAAACGCGTTAATTGAACTTGTTTTGAACTCTCATCAGTCCAACATCATTGGAAAGCCATATTTGTCTTATATAGATATATGGTAATATTTATATAAATGGTTAAAAGTTACTGTTGAGTCAATCTTATTAAAATCAGCTGTTTGGTCCTCCGCTAACTTCGTGGTTCGCTACAGTATGTAGCGGAGTATCAAACAGCTGATTTTAATCAGATTGACTCAGCGGAGTATCAAACAGCTGATTTTAATCAGATTGCTGTTGAGTCTTTCTTTGAGAAGGTTAACTGGAATTCCCTTTATCAGTCATGCTATTCCTGATCACTGTTGCAACTTCAGGAATGATAAATAAAATCCATGAAATTGTCAAGAAAATGACTGCTTTAGCATCGCTGACAACACTGGATAGGCACAGAAAGGACTATATTGAAATTAATATCCGTCAAAACGAAGTCTCAAGTGACCTATTCTAGTCGCCTTTTGTCCGTCGTCGTCCGTCGTACGACGATAAACAATTTACATTTTCGACTTCTTCTCAATGAAATGTTGCACGAACATTTTAAGGCATAAGGCCAACCAAAATTGTGAATTATATGGTCTCCATCCCCCCAGGAGGCTGTGGGAGGGGTCAAAAGCGGTAAAATCCACTAGAATTTAAAAAAAAATCTTCTCCACTCACAGATGTGGTAGAATCAAATACTCTTCATATATAGAAAGGTTTTAAGGTCCTTTATAAAAATTGTGAATTATATGACCCTGAGGTTTTCCCCGGGGAGGGGTTCAAATTTACTATAGTTTATAAAGGTAAAAACTCATTTATGATCATTATTTGCACAATTTTCATAGGAAATGAGTCGAACTGGATCAGAATCATTATCCAGGGATAGTATTTTAACATCACATCCATATTTGTCCTGGCTGACCCCTTCTGAATTCACAGATTTGATGGAACCAAATACTCTTCATAGATTATAAAGTCAAACTTATAAAATCACTGGCCAACTTCAAGGGCCTGATGAGCCAATGTATAATGTTTAAATATCTTTGTTTCATTCTGTATCCTAACTCAGGTGACCGTTAATGCCCTTGGGCCTCCTTTTGTTAATAGCCTCAGTGTACTTCATTTCAAATTCAGTAGTATTTTAAGACACTCGACGTCAAATATAGTGGGTCAAATTATAATTCATAAAAAATGTAATTTTTATTGAACTTCCCTACCAAATTTATTGAAAACTGAATAAATTATTAGCAGTTTTCGATTCTCCAACGATTTCATAACGAACAGGCTTAACTGTTATTGATTTTTTAGGGAATAATTCGGACCAAGTACTAGTAGTAATGTAATTCTTGAATATTATAACCAAAATGAAGGCACTGTGTTTGCGATTAGATTCCGGATTAACTAGATTCTATAAGTGTATGTTATAAAGGTTGTTTCAGACATACTATGTGGGTATTGTTTGATTGACAGAGGTATACGCTTTCGCCGGAAACGCCTGGAATCGGATGTCTAAATGATAGTTGATCCTGGTGTCGGGCACCATTGATCAATACCTGATATATAATAGTTGAGTTTTACATGTGCCCATTGTTGGTTTAGCTTATATTATTTATTTTACCCAACACACAAACCTGCCATCGTTGTTGGGTCCGGGTAGGTCGATCATGTAGAACAGGCTATACTCGGATGGCATTGTAGATTAGTATATATATATACCCATAGTGTCCTGTGTAACGCTGAAAATCGAAGACTTATTTGGCTGGAACATTGAGCTGTAGATGTGAACAGCGGAACAAACAAAACGGGACGCTGAGTACATTCTCTATTGCTAGACTAGATCTCTCTCGGGTATTGAACACATTCTTTTATCCTCTCTAGGGTATAGTACATATTCTTTTAACGTAGACACCAAGGGCAATATCCCTCTGTTCGATTTGGTCATCAGCATTAAAACTGTCATTGCATGTCTGATAAAACGGAAGGCTAGTGGTAAGTTTTGTTACCGATAATTATACATATACCATCAACGTGTGCATAAATCTATTGCTGATGATAACATTCAAAAGCCAGATTCTATTTTTCAGTTTTAAATCAAAATGTTTTTGCCCAAGTAATGAGAGCAATGCATTTCTAACGATTGCATCAGGCATAATTGTGAAAAGAAGAGTAAACGTATGTAGTATTACAGAATGTCGAAACAACTATGGTAAATGCATTTCGATTTATAAAAAAAGTTGCTGAAATCCTAAGGAAAAAATTATTGAAGTGTATGGAATTTATGTTCAAAATACACATTTGTATTCATGGAGCAAGGTTGCACTTGCTGTGTCCCAATGTCTGATGGGTTGCATTTTTCTGATAGTCAGAAAGTAAACAATTCTATTTACAACATTGAAATACCCCCAAGGCTTTCTAAACGTGGAAGTGAAGATTATTTATTAAAATGTCTAGACCTTAATGCGAGTTATGCATAGCAACATACTACATTCCTTTCTACTTGCTATGAAAGGCTACAAAAGAATGATTGGAGATTGGCGATCGACTTCTCAGGCAAGGTCTGTATCAAGTACGCAGTGCATGTGGAATCAGTGCGCGAGTTGACATATAAAGAATATCTTAAAATGGATTAAAAATAAACAGGTTTGTGTTGGAGGTAATTGGCTGATAGGCACTAAGCTGGAGTTATTGTATTTTAATAGCCATATAGAATTCAACAAATACAAGACAAGAAATACTCCAGTCTGTCGTGAGCGTGGAACAAATTTTCATATTTGTACCAACTACATGATTTATGTACACGCTAACATGCACCAGAAAGCCCATTGAGTTCCTTTGTCTGAGGAATCTTGAACTTCATTTCGATTTTCTTTTCAAAACAACAGCGGAAAGTCGACCAAGTCTCGTATCAGCTATGCACATCAGAAACGCCATATACTTTGTCAGCAGGTCCAGTTTGCTTAGCTCTCGGCGAGCTGGATCCTGCTTACTGTGCACTTTTATTTGAAAATTATACGATAAAAGGAAACGTTGCGTGCTTAATGAGATGAACCCCGATGACAGGTCAGCACATCGAACAGATTGCTGAGCTATTTTGCTGATTACATTCGCGTCATTAAGCCAGATTAACTGATAGAATTCCTGAATGCAATGACGTGTAATTTTGTGAGATACTCAAAAAAATTGTCACACTGTCGACAGGTGATTTGTAATGTTCTGACAACCTGTCTATGGTGGAGAAACAAAAATGAATATGCTTTTATACGTGTCTGTATCATCAGACATAGTAAAATATTAAGGTACATTCATAGTCAAACTTATTGATTTCTCAAATAGTATGGATAGATATTTTAAGTCATATAATATTATAATAATGAATGACCAATATATAAAAGCGCCGTTTGGAGTGTGTATTTATAGAAACATTCACGATGGCCTTGAAATCGGGATTGATGCTCCTCTCGATTTTATCACACACAAAAAACACACAAAAAAACAAACAACAAATTAACAAACAAACAAACAAAAACACAAAATTCCTCATGAATGTAATTTACATAATATTGAATAATCGATATTCAAACTCGCGTTTTAATACACTCTAATGCGGATGACGAAGTAGAAAACGCTTTCTCTTAGGGCATGTCTGATTCTATTCGGGAGTACCTTATTATATTCGTGAGTACATGATAATATTCGGGAGTATCTTATATTAGTCGGGAGTACCTTACTATATTCGGGAGAATCGTATTCTATTCAGGAGTGCATGTATCTATTCGGAAGTACTGGATCATGTTCTAAATACAATGTATCATGGATTGTCTAGTTTTATCTGTGTATGTTGTATTCGTGAAATCGATGCTATGTCAGAGTATGGATACTGTACATTATTTGCGTATTATAATTGGTGTTTTTACTAAACAGGAAATTGTCTAAGTGCATTCCATTGCATAAAAAGACAATGATAAATTGAAAGAATAAGTGATCGATTTATTAACTACTATCATATTTAACAGTAACGACGTTATTACTTCAACAATGTGAGAGATGAAAAAAAGACAATCGCTACCACCATGCAATAGACTATAATGGGCAAGGTTTAACAAAAAGAGTATTATTACGGTATAACATATTTATCTCCCTTTGACATATGTTTACCTCCCTTTAATACCGTTGACAATATAACGATAAATTTGACCTGTATTATTATGTATTAGAGGCCACGGGATATACTTATGTAACAGAGATTTGATTGACATCTTAAAGCGAACAAGTCCAGGTCTAATCCATGGACTCTTTATCCCAATGTAGGGTGTACAATCGGATTATCCCCGATTAGTAGTACTGGTACAATTCCCTCTTTATTAATTAATACCTTATAATTATACAATAGGAAAAAACCACAAAATAAGGGTTTAAACTTAAATAAAACATTATCGCTATCCTTTTACTAAAATGTTAACATAAATATCTCTGAATATCGGTGTTATTTAAGCGATGTCTTTTTTTTGTTTGTTTGTTTTTTTTTTTTTTTTTTTTTTGTTATTTTTTTTTTTTATTTTTTTTTTTTGGTTGTTGTTGATATGCTGCACATTATCTAAAATTGCACTTGATACAATGAATATAGTGCTTGCTAACCTTAGAGTTACAGACAAATTTCAATTATTCATTATGATGCAGGCATATATTATTCAACATTTTAGCATGTATAAAGCTTAGTATAACGCGGGAAAAAAGTTTATATTTATTTTAGTATCATTGTTGGAGACCCATTGTTGATTGCATAACGCCGAGCTGCACTGGTCACAGCGAAAGTGACAAGTGGAGCGTAGCAATAAAGAAGTGCATCCAACCGTAAGGGATAAGTGCAGCGTAGCATTGTTTAATCAAGCATTGGTCTCCGAAAATATCTCAGTATTCGCTATAACATTTACTATATTATCTACTTACAATTTACAATATATGTTGTGTATCAATTTATACAATGCAGTATTCAACTGTGAAATCTAATAAATAAATTACATTTAATGTTGTTTTCACCTGTATATAAGGTGAGTAATTACATGTACTTTACCAGATTGATCACACTTATCACATATTGTATCTGTATATATGTACTCTCTAATGGAGTAAATGGATCATCAGAGAATGCCAACGACCAGCAATGTTACTTGACATTAATTTGTCCATTGATTACAGCGCCTGGACTACTAATTGACCATCGTAATGATATACAGTATCAACATTCTGTGACAGAATGGTGTTATACATTCTATATATGTGTATTAATTAAAGCTTAAAATGACCATACCACCTATTTCAAATTTCATAACGTATATAACGCCATCGGTTCTACAGTGTTAAAATCGCACAGGTGACAGCAATTGGTGTATATATAAAGTGGACTTCATGAAGAAACTTGGCCATGTCATGCTTGATAGATAAGAGTGCTACGAGAGGGAATCGTATTCGGTAAGATTTAAATAGATATCAAATTATGCATCATGATGTACATCGGTTACATTCGGCTTGTCAAAAAAAAGAACGAACAAAAAATAAAGACAAAAAAATATAAAAATATGTCAACTTAAACTTCATATGTGTTTCGTAGAACTTGTTTATAATTCTTAATCTGTTACATATGTATTCACTCTTAGCACTAACACGAAAAGCAAACAAAATTAAAACAAATACATATGAGAGATCAGACGGACTCATTTAGAAAACTGATATCAGGCCTTGTACATATGGTGGACGGAAACATTTTAATTGAACCATTCTGGACGACCAGAATGACAAGTATTTGTGCATATCAATTGCATGTAAAGTATTTAACAGCGAAGGGCTTATAATGCGATTTAAGAGGGGCCAACACGGACTCCTATTGTGCCCAGGGTGTTAAGCCTTAAGGTCAGCAGGAGTCCTCAGTTGGTTCTGACAGGGAATCGAAGGGTACGGGTTTCTTAATTCGGCAGATTAACACACAAACAATATCCACATGTGTTGTCCGTGTTAATTCATTGTAGGGATCGGATTGTAAAATGACAATTTAACACCCTTTAGGGCATTGCAAACCGGCAATGAAAAACTCATATACAAGATTTTTTTTTCAGTTGCATTTTTGGAATACTCAGTTTTAGTATCGCCAATCCTTGCACGCATTTCATGTATAGTAGCGCAGCATTCATCGGATGTTGGATACAAGTGTCAATAAGAAAACTATACTTACTCACGTTCTTCAACCGTTGACATATACAAATTAAATGACCCACATTTCTCCCTGTCTATGGTCATCCCTCGTTGGGTTTTCTCCATCTCTTCATTCATGTCCCATAATTGTTCTGTGGACAAGAAAACTTGATGTATATATTTAAAAACAGCGTCGCAATGCGACTTTGAATATTTGGCATATTTGATGATGATGGCGAGGCCTTTGACAATTTTCTGTATCGTATTTTACCCAATGACTTATGATTAATTAAGACATATGTTACCGTACAATCATCACAATTGTATGTGAAAGCGCAATTTCTAGAATTGAAAAGACGCTCAAGTAGATTAAATATTTAATTGATTATTTTCATCTCACTACTATTTGGTTCACGATTCTATCAGAATTAATGGTTATATTTATTTGTACATTGAAGTGTTGTTTGTATTATCATTATTTAGGTGTGGTAAAAATGATAAAGTATAGTTGTTTATGGAGTGGTCGGGACTGAGGTGAGTCCTACATTTTGGATATGTAACTTAATGACATTCAAACGAATTACAACCAATGAAACAATCGTCACTTGTCGTCATCTAGAACATTTCGTATCATTTCAAAAGATGTCATATTTTGTTTAATCCGATAACACATTCAATAAGTTTAGAAGACAGTACATTTAATAATTACCAATATACTGTATGCGTACGGTAAAACTAAAGTCCCTTATTCCTTTACATGGTAATTATACATAGCGTTTAATGACAAGCAGTCATATAACGGTACAGGGAGTTAATTGGGGAACATTTATGCTTATAAATGACAGTTAACACGCTAGCGTTGAAGGGTTCCTTGGTCTTTTTTTTATTTGTTTGGTTACATGTCAAGTTAAATAGTGTTCTGTATTGTGACCTTCTTAATATTTGTTAAGAACCATACATACAATATATATATGTGTGGTTTTCTATATACACGTTTTATATAAATAGTTCTAACCGCCTCGATTTGACCTATAGCTATATCTTCCCGAGTGTTTAATACCAGATCATAACAAAGTTAGTAAATCTTCGGTATCCAAAAGCACTGTACATGATTATTGCATGGGTATGACATAAAGAAATAACGGTTTTGGGACGTGCTCAGTGGACCATTTAATTTTATATACAATTCTCTGTGACGTGTCCACCACTGGGGCTCGGGGTACGACAAGCCTAAACCTTTTATTAAACGTCTCAATACAAGCTTATTGTGAAACACAACCTGATATACAAACCTATAGCGGCTTTACACAATGGGAACAATCCGTTTGTCACTGGTCGGGTCGTGCGCATTAAGCTCGCCTCACTGTTGGTATTAGAATGTAAGAGAAGTCTCCTTACTGGATTTGTTTAGTGAACGTTGGTGTGGAGAGTTTTTATTATTCTCAGACACAATTTCTGACAGAAAAAGGGAAACTAGAAAATATTTCTGGTTATGTGAATCGCTATAGAGTTGGAAGTACTATCGGACCATACAAGTGACGTCATTTTCCAATTAACGGTCCTAAGAAGAAAGCAGTCAGGATTAAGTCAATATTGCCAGTAGGTATCGAATGGAGACCGACTTATAGCTTTTCTGCCCCAGGTTTTGGTGTGTTATGAAATGTGGAGAGTTTTGTTCGTGGGATGTGCCTAGACATTTGTGTGTTTTCTGTCGAGAATTTATTTTATTTTCCTGTCGGAATTTGTGATTTTCTAGACGCGTATTTTCTTTTGGACATGTCCGTTCCAAACTTAGTTTGTTGATTCTTCCAGTGGAATTATCTGTGTTTTCAATATTGGTTTTAAGGAATGACAGAACACAGGTTAAATATTTTCAGGCTGTTTGAATTTCGAGGGTATAGTAATGTATAGTGTGGTAGTTGCATAAATTAAGAATTTTAACATTTTTTTTGAAGAAGACAAGTTCAATGTTCTACATGTATGTTGACCTCAACAATTACGTTTCGTCTTCATTCCGAAAACGTATCTGATAGTGCTATAATTGATAAATTTAATTTAATTAATATTCAATTAGACTCGTCTTAAAATTGAGGTTCGTCAGTTCTTTTAACAATTATGTTTTTGATATTTTACAGAAATAAACATGTACATATTATACATATTGACATTTTGTTAGATTGTTCATGTATATCTGAGTACTATAAGACAAACTAAATTGTTTTAGCAATACAAATGGACAACATTGACTATTCTTCAGAAGAACAGATTTGACATTTTACGTCGTACAAATGACAAACCCAATTGAATACCAATGCAAAACTTTTCTTGTCCTGATTACGTATAAAATTAATTTCAGTTTTTAAAACCTTAAACCTTTATGATCCAAAAGTGTCATTTTGTACAGATTTAGTTGAATTTATCAAGTGGCATTGACAGTGTCCTTAACAACATGTTAGAGACAAATTGACATTGTTTGACAATGTAACCAAATTCGTAACAAACTTTGTCTTGACGTTTCGTATAACCATTTCATACACCAGATTAATTGTCTGTGCGTAGTTTAATTCATTTAGTTACTTCATTATTCAGTATTTTGATATTGATATTTCTACTTACTAATCATGATAATTCCGGATTAATATAATCTAATGGATTGATAAGGTGGAACAGATTGATTTGTCTAAGACTTTTATATAATTGGAATGGATTTGACATGGTCATATACTCATATCACATGTAGCTCTTAACTGTTAAAACTTATCTTGCATTTGACTGTAAATGTTCTGTATTTCTTATATTTTTTTTTTCAATTTTGTTTCAGAAATGTCGACAGATATCTACTAAGAATAACACGATGACTTGAGCATGAGGTGGAGAGGCACCTCGCGTTTTTCTTTACCCGGCAGCTTAAATGCTTGTGTGTGTTTCGACAAATTCCAAACGGATTATTATATCTGGCGACACCCGAGGACCGTGTGTTCACTTAAAGTTGGATAAATGAGTGAAATGAAGGGAAATGATGATAAAAATCATCTCAGTCCCTACGAGAATGGCGTGGCCCCAGCAGTTGCTGAGGATGGCACCGATATCAAAAGTGTGCTGTCTTCACGGCCGACGTCAGCCATCAGCGATGTTTCGTCGCGGATCAAATTCCGTCTGTTCACTGACGAATCTTGGACTAAACAGCTCAAGAAGGAAGAAGAAAAGCGAAAGAAGGAGGAGAAAACAGGAGGCATCGCAGAAGCTCATCTTGTTGACGGAGAGTTAAGATTCGATGACGATGAGGAAGAAGCGAAGAAGGAGTGTGATCCAAAACTCAAGGAGGGAGATCTACTTCCTCCGGATCTGGGGGACATTTTCCGGACAGACTACTACGGTAAACCGCTCGAAGAGATCGATCGGTTTATCAAAGACAAGGTAAAATTGTCAAGTTATTACCGAGTGTGATTCTGTCAATGATTCCATAATTTGGATTTATACAAATTTCAGTCTTAAAAGTGTTTTGGGATTATAAGGAAAACGGTAAGTGCGTTTTTTATACTTTAGCAAGAGGACTGGAGATTTGCAGGTAAGTGCGTTGTTTGATAAATATTTTATTTTTTTAGATTTATATTTCTTCAAAACGAATGGTGTATTATTTTCTATGCATACAAAATATCTTGAAACAGGGACATTAATGGTTAAATTAGAATAGGCAACACAGGAGATTTCTAAATCTCGGGAAACGTTATATCTAAAAGATTATAAATAGGCTACATATAAAAATACGTTATTTAGGCATATAACATCTTTAGATGATCAAAATTAGGTGATATTGTCCATCTGTGACTTTCAAGTAGGAAAATAGATGTAATATGTATATGGCTGTATATAATCTGCATGAATATAACAGTAAAGAACAAAAGTTATCTCCCTTTACAAGAACTACAAGGTTTACTAAGTTGGAAGAAACAGACGTTTTCAAATATTTCACTTGTTAAATCTACCAAAACATAATATTTACTTTTTTTTATAAATAACATCACATAAAAGTTGAAGAACCATAAAACATACTTCTAAATTTTGACAATCTTATAATATCATGTACTTGCCAAAAGAAAGTTTATTAAAGTCTATTTCCTCAAATGTCTAAAAAAAAATATGGAATGTTATAAGACATCAAGTAACACTGTGCACCAATATCTAAATCATTTACTTTTGTGATTTTTAAGATGTAAAATGTCAACCTTTCCTAGAGTCTGAAAATTTGTGATAAGAAAATATCAAAATATTTGATTTATAAGTTAAATTCTGTTTAAAAGTATCACATATTTTTGGAAACATAATCAAGTCTTGTCAATCTCTGCTATAGTCTATATGAGCTGTAATTTCCATCCTTCAGAAAATTTATGATAAGAAAATATCACAGTATTTGATTTATAAGTCAAATTTGAACCCTTATTGTATATATGGGTAACTCATATTTTGTGGTGAAAACCCAATCAGATGAAGTGACCCAGATAAGGGTGTTTGGTGACCCTGATAAACCCCTCATTATTGGTTTTGAATAGGGGTCATTGTTTGAAGACTCCATAATGGAAAAGATTGAATGTGTTACATGAAGTTGTGGTGGGGGATTTAAATTTCACACCTGTTGAAGTGACCAGATAAAATAATCTTTGGAAACTGTACACACTTGTATAGATTTTTGATTAGGAATATTTGAAACCTTAACATGTAAGGTCTGAAAATGACACTTTTTAACTGCTATTAATGTAAAACATATGATATGATATATATCATTGTCTATATATAGCAGGGCACTCAGACAGGAAAAGTCTGGTTTGCTTTTTTTTAGTTGTTGCTATTTAACTTATTACATGTTGAAATTAAACTTATTACATGTTCAAATTAGGGAAATTTACTTGGAACTTTAATTGGCAAATTAAACTTGAAGTCTAAACATTCTTAAAACTTCTGTGTTTTTATCATGTTAATTTAACACTTTACAATGAACAAATTTTACATTTCCAAACAGTTTCCCATAATTATTGTTTCCAAATAATGTAATTCTTGATATTAAGGGCTTTAAATAGCAAGTCAGCAAATTAAATTTCATGCTAATTAATATATTACCATTATCAAATATATACGATGTAATACGCTAGCTAATAATAATTAGTCTATTATAGTATTGTACATTAAAGATGCTCCACTGCTGACAAATCGTATTTTTTCACAATCAAAAAGAGGAGCAGACGATTTAGTATTTTTCTTCAGTTACAAAAGTTACTTACTTTACACCATTACCACCATTGAAATGTTTGAACTTTATCTAAAATTAAAAATATAAAAAGTAATTAATTGCAACCCAAAAAAGTTCCTACATCCTATATGGAATGAAGTACTGATTGCGCATGCAACAAAGGCAAAATAAATTATTTTATATTAATTTTTGTGTTAATTAGACATATATATACATGGTTAAACAACAATTATTGTTCAAATGATTAATAGCATTTATGCTCTGTCGGCGGTGGAGCATCTTTAAACAAACCTACTATTAGCAGACGATTACAAAATATATTATACTGGTATTACTACTAGAAGACTATAATACCTTATAATTGACGAGTATATATACCTAACACCAATCAGCACATTTCTTTTATCAGAAAGGATTTCTAATCCAGATTTATAACCCTAATATTATGTCACTGCCAGTCTATGTAACATTATCAATATCATTACTAAATGATGATCCTTAGATGTCAGTATAGGTTGTGATGTCATATTACCACTTTATTGTGTCTTGAACCACATTACTTCATATTGTACCATCATGACCATCAATCTGTCAGCAGGAATTTTTTATAAAGCACCTTATTTGACCCAATAACTGGCAATAAGTGCCCAGGGCACTTAAAAATTGAGGAAAAAAACCAGGCTTTAAATTTGGGCTAACATTTCACAAAAAATATTGCACAGAGTAAGCCATTAATTAATTTGCAAAATAAATCAAATAGAGAAACATACACAGTTTGTAGTTTCAGTCTGTATTTCAAATCAGTTTCTTTAAGTGAAATTGAGGCCTCAAATGAGGGAGGTCTGGGGTTTATAGGGATTAGGCGCTTATTTATTTGATTGAATATGGTAAAAGTGTACCAGTAAACATCACCTAAATGGTAATATCGTATTTGACCACACCAGCACCCAGCATGCTTAAAAAACTGAAAAAATGAAGGGGACGCTTAATAGAACGCTTTGTGCTGTGTTAGGGAGCGCTTTGGGCTGTGTTAGGGAGCATTTTATTCTAAAAAAAAAAAAAAAAAAAAAAAAAAAAAAATTCATAGGTAGATTTTGTTTTTCTATATCATATTATCATACCTACAATTATAGTCACCATAAATTCAAAGAAAAAAATCTTTGTTGTTTAAGTTTTGGGAGAAAATTTTAAGTTTTAGAGAAAGGTAATGTATTTCACTGTTGTTTAATCCAAGTCATTTAAAGAATTTCAATAAAATTGTCAGATTAGTAACCAATCTCCTTCTTTACTTATATTGATTACTGAATTACATACAAATCTGTATACTCAAGGAGCTAATTGCAACTTTGCAGAAATTTTCAAATTTTCTCTCAAACCTTATTCAAGTGTTTAAAAGGTTTTAAATAATTTTGTTCCTTCTATGCTCACAACTTTCCCCCCTAATTGATTAAGATTAAACAGCATGTATTGGTTATAAATTGATATTACGATAAAATTATCTCCCTTTACATGCACCCATTTTAACCCTGCTAGCTGTTTAGCCGTAAAATTCATGCTAATATAAACAAAAAAAAGATCTCAACATTGACTTAACATTAGCATACCAGGTAAATTGTTAATTACAGGTAACTTGTGATAGGGGTCACAACAGCGTACACCTATGTGCCTGCTACAGATAGACGTAACTCCGGAATATTCAGGATCATGTGTACTATTGAACAATAACATGTGATTTAACCGAAACCTAAATCCCAGTGGCATGTTTATAGAAACAACAGCGAGAACTTAAACCGATGAAATCCTGAAGTGAATAAAGCATTTAAATCTCCCATGGATTACATATATATGGTTGTGTTAGCGATAGATTGGCTCCATATTTCTTAAATATACTGCAAAAATGTTCTCGGTAATGTTTATTGGCATGAACGGTTATGATGTGTTATGATCCTCAATGATTTATTAAAATGTGGTGGTTTTTTAATTTGAAATTGGAACAGGATGTGAATTCAAGTCTTAAATATTTAAATATGTTGGTTATATTTCAATAGAGTTATATGCAAATTTTTTATTTTAAAAAGAAAACAAATTTTAAAATTTGATATTTCATCTGGATGATCTGCTGTGATAAAAAGGTCCTTTAATTTTATGCATCAATCATGATTTTCATGCAATAAAACTGTATGAAAATAAAATATCTGTGGGTTTTCGTGGTTTCGTAGGTTAAGGTTCTGATAACTCAATATTGGTAGAAATAGGTACACATGCACTTGTATAACAAGTTAGATCTAACTAAGGTGGAATTTTATCGTTCATTTCTTATTTTACTAATCACATCCTTCTTGATGATGGCTATAGAAAAAGTACACTAATGTAGTTAAGGTGCTCACTGCTCAAAATTCTACCACTAGCCCTAGCTTAGCTTCCTTCTGGATCAGTTATATATAGGCCTCAGCAACATCACTTCTGTGTGTATTAGTTGTCAGGTATGCTCCAAAAGTTGTTGGTTTTTCTCTAGAACTCTGACTTTCCTTAACCTAACAATTTGCCTATCTGGTTTCTGGTTTTCTCAAAGGAACTCTTGATTTTTCTCAGCTAACATTGAATAAAACCTGTAACGTGTTACCTTCGTGATTGCAGGCTGTCTCTTGGGAACTCAGGTTTTATTCCATGATTTCATCACCCAACTATGCATGCATAGCTAAATGATACCATCTGGTACAATTCAACAGCAGCTCTTGATCTATCTGCCTGCTATGATTTTTAATAACACAGACATAATATTAGCAAACGTTGTAAACAAACGTTTTTGTGGCCAAGTGATGACATTTACAAATGTCAAATTTTCAGCCTTGACAAAGGACCATTTTTCTATAATTGATGAGTTTACTACTGGTAAAAGTGTATGCATGTGTGAACTGTTCATGCAAGAGGAAATCAGATAATTGTATACAAATAAACAACAATATGGATAGGAGTGCATACACTTTAAATCTATTATACTACAAGTGTATATAGAAACAGGATATGAAAACATACGTTTGAAATTTTATTTCTTCTGACAAGGAACTTCTTTTTTTTGAATTTAGTACAAGTGTAAAAAGCAATTAAACCTATTAACCCCTGTTCTGAGAAAATTTAAAAATGAGATAAAAGCTTAGTCTACTTTTGTATCTTTGTTTAAATAAAAAGTTTTCAACATGGGAGATAATTTGATCATTGACACTGGACCTGAAGTGTTTCATTAAATTCTGTTATCTAAAAAAAATAATGACAGTCACATACAGCTAGTACATTTTATTTACACCAATCAAAATATCGCAGTTTGTTCTTAAACCTAATTTATTATCTTCTACTTATATCATGTACAATAAATTGATACTCATTACTCAATAATTATATGTTTTCAAAAAACTGTCTGGATATAGACTCAGACATTAAGCTATTTCAGCATTATAGTCTCAACTATGTCAGTAATTTGTAGAAAACAATTTAGAGTGATCCTATTTCGTAACTTGGTCGCGGATCAAAGGAAGTCTAATAACATATTTATTTTAATGATTATTAGAACTATTTGTCGCTCGGTATGTTAAATTGAATATGATGTAATGGGAGAATTAGCTGTTAATTGTTTGAATTCTCTGTACTGTCTGACAAAGAACAGCCCTGTAGAATTCATGCAGACATGCTAAAATAGTACAATATGGCATCATAATACGACACCTGTTTTTGCTTACATAATAAACATTGAAATATGAATTACCATGTAATCTTTTAGGTTTGATTGAAAATGCAACATATGTATGATGTATAGCACAAAATCAATTAACGCAACAAATGATCAGCACCATTAATCTGATTGGCTGAATGATAAGATAATAATATAGCTGATTGGTCAATCAATTGAAGGTGTCTGAGTGGTCATCAGATCAGTAGAAAGAATCTAATTGGTTTTAAAGCTTGATTATCTCCCCCTAGATTGAAACTGAGATCAGAGAAGTTGTCCTAATTTTATGAAGTTGTATCATGTTAGGCAGTTTATATCATTGATTTGAAGGACAGTCTATTTTATTAGAAAATAAACTTAAATATTCTTCATACATCCAATTAAAAAGGGAATGTCTGCCACATACAGAGATTAACATTTGGTTATAATTTGAATGTGCTATTATTTTGTACATTTGCATTCACTAAGATATACAAAAGAAATGGTAACTATTCTTATACATTGACATATATTATGGTAAGTGTAAATTTACTTTAATATATCTAGAAGATGAATAAACTTTTAAATTTTCTAAAAGGTTTATTCATAATAACGTATGGCACTATTCATAAATACTGTTTACAATGTCTGTGATGTTTACTCTTGATGCTTGTATCAATATTTTAAAAATGTTCCCTATAAACATCTAAAGGTGAACATTTTGCCACTAGCTAGCTATGTAAAGTTCAAAATCTTATAAATGTCTTCTGAAAATTGATCATGTTCCATTTACACAGGACAAATTCAAATAAACTGATAAGGCATTAAAGATAAATGTTGATCCCATCCCTAACATTATAACATGTAGTAGAAGGAAATTTAAAGAAAAATGCCATAAAAATAAAATTAACATCATTCCCATTCAATTTTGTTTGCCATGAACATATTAGAGTATAATTTATAACTGCCAGAGGACTTAGAACTTAAGGTAAAATGGGATCCACAAGCATGAAGGTGTAATAAAAATACTATTATCTGTTTTTAATTGCACTTTCAATTAAAGATACATTAATTGTTTTCTTTTTATGTTTCTTGCAATTTGTGAACTTATACCGATAAGGTCAAACCATTAACTTACTAAATTTCAATTTTGATACATCTTCCAATTCTTTGAACTTCAAATACACCTGATTATACTGTGTGTTTAATGTATTTTATGTTTTTTCAGCTTAAAGTTGCTACTTTTTTAGCTTTAAATTTCTGACAATTATGTATAGATTATCTCCCCTTAATTTGAATCTTAATAAGGCTATAGAACCCAAGATAAAATAAAAAATCAAGTATTTAATGTTCTAAATGATAGGACCAAATATAGGGGCACTTAATGTCTTAAAGATTCTGTTTAAAATATGTCTTTCTTTTCTGATGACAGGCTTATATATATCATTACCAATATTATTTATCACAATAGATACATTTTGTATAATGCCAACATGAATTTGTAAACAACAGTGAAAAACATATTTTCAATCTTCTGTATAGTTTTTAACACTAACTAACAGGATGTAACAAACTGTATTATACTTCGGCGATATTTTGTCCTACTCTTTGTCGTTCGTATTTGATCACATGACTGTGATCAAGGTAGAGGCTTGCATTATATACATGTTTGTCACTGCATGTTACCATTCTTCAATATGAACAAATATACATAAATACACGACGGCTGGTTTATTGGTCCAAAATAAGTCAAACATGTCATTTCATATGAACAGATTTAAACTATTGTACAGTCGATACGCTAACAGTAGTCGTGTTTAAAACTTTCATAGGAGTCGACTGATGATTTACTCATATGTAAATCGCCATTACATAATGAAGAGACGTCCTAGTAACAATGCGAAGGCTGTTTGCTATAGATGCAGTTGCATTTGTTACTATGAATGCGAGACTATAGGTGATAGAGCTAGTTTTGTGGGGTTTTAAAGCACAGGGGAAAAGCCGTAATGGAACGGCGGCTTGTATCCCGGCCTCAAGAATTTCCCGGTATCAACATCCAACAACATACTTTTGTTATCACTATTTGCATCCTGAACAACCGTTGTTGTATTGTACATTGAATGTCTAACCCAGCCTGTTCCTTTGCTGTCATTCGACCAGCAATAAATTTGTGACACACAGATCATATGCACATCCCAAATCTTTGTTGTAGTTTTAATGATGGGGAGCCAATGGTTTCATTTGATGTGCTGCATATTTTTACGACATGTGGAATAAGCTTGGCAGGTCATTTAAATCATATGTTTATCAGGTATAAGAAAAATTCTATTAGGGAATTGTAAATAGCTTCATTTCTCAGGTTTAAATTGTAGAATAAATGTTAAGATACCAGTAATACAAATTAATAATGTTCATAATCATAATGTGCAAAACTATATACTATAATTTGGCAAAGTGACTTTATTGAATTTAATCTAATTGCTGGGTCTTTTTTTGCCCTGTATATAACTGTTTGCTATCTTGATGAACAATTAATCTATATAAGATTTATGCTACTATAATAGTACTCAAAAACAATTTAAAATGCAAGAGAACTCAATTTACTTTTAATTTTTAAATTTAAGCTTCTCTTAACAAGAACCTGACAGATGTTGTTGCAGCTGCAGCCCTCATAAATTCAAAAGTGCAAAGGCACCAAGGTTTAAATCTGAAAATTTTTAAAATTTAAGTCAACCACTATGGAGTTTAAGAGTTCACAACATTTGCATGTTACTCAGGTTGTAGGTCAATAGTTTTCCTCTGGATACTCCAGATTTCCTCAACCTCTGACATAATCCTGCTATGACAGGATACATTAGCTTTAAAAAAGATTATTAATCAAACCAATTAAATATTCATAAACTTCTTCCTGGATGGTTTTGAAGTTGTTCCTAGAGAAAATCTATAACCTGTTGTAAAGCAATTTCAAAGTTGAATTATAAAAAATTAAACTCATAATCTGACTTAGCATGTTAATCTGATGGTCATGTTTAAAATCAACATCATATATTTTATCGTTACATTTCCAAAGCTCAGGCATACATGCTTTATACCATAAAATCCTCTTTAAATCCGATTGCCAAAGGCTTGATTATAAACTTCTAATACATAATTAGCTCAACTAACTCACGTAATAGGTCAAGCTTACCTCAGGGAAACTGTATCTACAACATATATACAAAACAAATAACTTCCCTCAGGACAAAAGAACTTATACTGTTTATATAAATTATGATGTGTATTCAATACACAAACAAATACTTCAAATATGTTTACAATATTTAATATTATTCATATTAAAAACCAATAATATCATTACCTAATTACAATATAAACACTTTTCAATGTAGTCAAACTACAGTATTGTAGACCACCAATGAAATGATAACAAAGAAAAATATTGTCTCTATAGCCAGGTGGTCTCAATAGTCAGGTGGTGTCTGTAGCCAGGTGGTCTCTATAGTCAGGTGGTCTCTGTAGCCAGGTGGTCTCTATAGTCAGAAGGTCTCTATAGTCAGAAGGTCTCTATAGTCAGGTGGTCTTTATAGCCAGGTGGTCTCTATAGTCAGGTGGTCTATATAGTCAGGTGGTCTCTATAGTCAGGTGGTCTATATAGCCAGATGGTCTCTATAGTCAGGTGGTCTATATAGTCAGGTGGTCTATATAGTCAGGTGGTCTCTAAAGCCAGGTGGTCTCTATAGTCAGAAGGTCTCTATAGCCAGGTGGTCTATATAGTCAGAAGGTCTCTATAGCCAGGTGGTCTATATGGCCAGGTGTTCTCTATGGCCAGGTGCTCTCTATGGCCAGGTGTTCTCTATGGCCAGGTGTTCTCTATGGTCAGGTGGTCTCTAGCCAGGTGGTCTCTATAGCCAGGTGGTCTATATAGCCAGGTGGTCTCTATAGTCAGGTGGTCTATATAGTCAGGTGGTCTTTCAACACAGGTCAATGAAATTAGCTACAATTGTATTTTAGAAAGTGGTTGCATTAACTTATTAACCCTTGAAATTTCATAATGGACTAGTATAGTCTTTGATTTAAAAGAGTCTAAATGTGTTTTAAGGGGTTAGTGAGTTAATGGTTGTTATAGAGAGGTTGTCTCTAAGGCAAGTTTTATGGTACAGCATGTGCATAATTATGACAGTTTCTAATTGCAATATTGATTAATACACAGCTAGCAAATAGAAAAAAAATGTGTACTAGTCAAGAACAAAATTTTCACTCACTGAAAATGCTTTCATTATAGCTTCATAAATCTAGTTATGTCTCCTTCGGGTGGCCATTTACAATTTTTGTTCATGTTTGTATGAAACTAGTTTTATGGACTTGCTTATGAATGTCAAGGGCATTCCCACAAACAATTTTACATTTTGTTATTCAATGCTTCATGACAATTTGTTAATGTATGTCTATTCAGTATTTTAACACAACATCAATGCTATTTAGTAGCCCAAAGAACATAAAGTTTCTTGATTTTACATCCATGCAGTGATAATATTTAGGCAATAAAATTTCTACGCCGCGCTCTCATTACTTGTTTCTGTCAAGGTTGCACTCACAAACACTCTGAATACATCTCCCCTCATGTCACTTTGACAGTTAACCAATAACATTGATTAAAAGCTACACTTTTTTGCATGGAAAGCAGAATTTATTTGAAAGAGCTGTATTTTTGAGTGATGACTGTTTTCAGATTGCGCAATTTCAGATTTCATAAAACAATAAAATATGGTTTTGAACCCATTACACATCTTAAACATTAGCAAGGCTTAGATAAAAAGATAACATACAAGAATATCAAATCAGAAACAAAATTTGAACATTTAATTTGGTATATGAAAGATAGGAATTGAAGCAATTTATCAAAATTATTTGAGCTTTTTTATCATGGTATGCAGAAATCTTTGAGCTGAAAGAAAAGAAAGAATACAGTTATAGTGATATTTATATTCAGAAAGAACTTGGGGAAAAAAATTATGAAAATTTTAGAAATTTTCTATTTAATGCTTATAAGGATTTGTTCTGAAATCATTTCTTTAAAAAAAAGTTTAATATAGATTGTGTTTTTTTTTTTCACAAACAAATAATTAACGTTTAAGCTATGTCATGTACCAGTTTAATGTACGTGCTAATGAAGTGTGAATTTTAAAACCTCACAATATATTCTATGACGGATTATAATGGCCTAATACCAGTGGGTTAGATCGGCTTAATTTAAACCTGATAACAGATCATTCTCATGTACCAGTGTTCCCTTTGAAATCTGATATTTTCCAGTGTAGTCTTTTGATAAAAAGAAGGCTCATAACAAGGACTAAAAGGAGTGTTTGTTTACCCAGCCCTACCGTATAGATCATGAAGTGTTGCCATAATTAACTTGACCTTCCGATTTCGGTGTTTCGAGCAGGAACTGTCCTTCAGAGATCAAATGTAAATAATTCTTATTTGTTAGTATAAATAGTGATAGATATTTGGACTAGAAAATTTATTATTTTTCTATGTAAATAAGCAATTTGACAAAGGGAACTACAAAGATGTAATTTAGCACAGGTTGCTTTTTAAATTTTAAAACTTTACTAAAAATAAATAATGTTTCTTGCTGTTTTCATACACAATTCTGTTTCTCTTTGATCTGAAACTTACATAATTTGCATTTATTTCACATATTTTTTTTTTTTTTTTTTTTCTGAAAAATGAAACTTTGTTCCAATAACCATATCCACTGGGACCAGATTATTTGGCCAGTATGGCTGCCAGGATTCAGGATTATATAAGTTATTATGGAAAATGCCACACAATTATACCGCAATACACAGGTATCTATAGATAAGACAAGGATCAATTTAGAGTACTAAGTTACATACTATACCTTGAAATTGGTACATGTATGTAAATACTGAATAAGTCTATGTATACCTTAGTAATATGAAGAGTCTGTTTTCTCAAGATCAAAACCTTGTCTTATTTTTAGATTTCTTGATAGAGACATAAGCAAAAATAGTCTTCATAAATTGATATGTATATTCATAATAATTTATTCCATTCTCAATGGTTATAGTGTAAAATTAATATTGCCCTTGATAAAGTCCCCTGAACAGCACCACATGCCCAGGACTATTATATATCAATTTCTTATCTATGTTCAGGCTTAAAATCATGTATAGATTCAAAATCGTTCCGAATAATCGTTGCTCCATTGTTTATAAATTTGTATTATTTCCAACAAAAGACATATATGTAACTACAAAAATGGGCAACCCACCAGAGGCCAAATGGAGTTAAATACAGAATTCATGCTAATAGTTTTTAACAAATCATTCGGAACGAAAAGCATGGATAAGTCTAAACAATTTACCTCATGGTTAGATAGACTTTGTAGAAGTTTTAAAACTCCATTTATACTGCATTTAGCTATGAACTGAACCAGATCTTAAGTCTCTGTTACATGTACATGAGGTAATTATAGGGAAGGTTAATGTCCTCAATATTGATAGTACAAAGCATTTGTTACCTAATTGTCAAGTGTAACACCTTTCATTGTCACGATCATTCACATAATCAGCATGTACAATTAACATACCAGTCATTCAAAGAAGTTACTGAATTTAGGTCTGTTTAAAAGTTGACCTGTTAAACAAGATAAAGAATTGTTTGTATCATTTCAACAGTTATATCAGTCATCATTTTTAGTTAAAATAATTATAACTGAAAAAAAAACCAGACTTTGTTGTGTTATCAGGTTTGTGGAATACCTATAGCTAAATAGTCACACATCATATGTGCACATTTCATTGTATGTTTAATGTCATGTTATATTCAGTAATGACTTTAAAATTCAGATCCGCAGATTATCTCTGATGTATTGAAGTCATCTGAGCATTGATGACCATAAATTCATAGTTTTGGTGACCTTAAATTCAAAGTTTTGGTGACCTTAAATTCATAGTTTTGGTGACCTTAAATTCATAGTATTGGTGACCTTGAATTCATTAAAAGCAGGCACATTGCATAAACTTTTATTTATTTTTTTTGTAATGTTCACAGAGCATAGAAAAAATTCTATTTGCAAAAGAGGATCCAGAATCATTTTGTAATCTTTCTACTATATACCACTACAGAAATTCCAACAAAAACAAAATAATATCACTTGAATTGTCTCCCTTTTTTGGAGGCCCTAGGGCCCTATTTTTGCCTATTGCATTAAATGATTATGGCACCAACCATGAACACTATGACTGACAGGTACATATAGCCATCTTGGATTTGAAAAGTTGAAGTTGGTTACTTAAGCTAGCTAAAGAAATTATATTCCAACCCGAGGGAATTATTCTGTCAAGGTTGAAACACTGCCCATTTTTAGGCTTAAAAAGAATTTTGCCGGAGGGAAATAATTTGCTATTGTTATCATATAAAAGAAAGGTTTAAATCTCATTCATGGTATATAGCATTACTTTGTAATTATACAACATAAAGATATTGCATTAGCTGTGACTACATACTGAAGTAATCCACGAGATAATGTGTAGTATTATATACCATCATGCATTAGATATATTAATGAGAAATAATTAATCTCCTTTATTTGATCTATGATGATTATGGTCAAAGATTTCAAAAACAAAATATCCATTGTAATTACAATGTAATAATATTGAACCAAGAACTGAAAATTTGTTAAATGACCATACAGTTTAGGATGTGGGGAAAAGCCAAAGTAACTGAGGAAAAACTCCAGACCTTTGGTCAGTACCTAGCAACTATCCCATATAAAGATTTCAAACTTGGAACCCAGAGATGAAGGGCCAAGGATAATGTGTCGAAACACCGCAACCACTTGCTACTAACTGGCCTCCTGTAGGACTAAAAGAAAATTTATTTGTCAGATAGCAGCATATCAAAATAATGATTTTAAAATTCAAAATGATTTTGGTAACAATATCTCAGAAGGCTACAATCTCTGCATGTTGATATTGTTTAACAAGCAACAAAACAATTATACATGACTGTCAGTTCTATTTTGGCTGAACTTCTGGACTGTCTCACTCTGAGACCGATGCCTTAGGTGGCCGGACTGATTGATTATATAGAGAAACAAGAGCCTTATGTGTTGTCCATGATATTGACCAGAGAAACAGATCATTAAAGTCAGAAACATTGATTAGAGTAGGGTAATTACTGACCTCACATTTTTGACCACCTGTATAACTGTTCCCAGGTATATAAGTGACTGCATCTGTCCGCAGGGAGATGTTTATTGTTCTCTGGTTCACCAACCAACATCACTACATCAATCATTTACATAATCTTAGGGGTGAGTGTGCTACAAGCTTACGTTAGCTTTCACCTCAGATTTTCTTGATAATACCCTGTTCAATTAATTCCTTGTTAGATAAATATATACATTATTACATTACAATTGTGTATCCATAATCACAGGCTTTTGGCTCGATGTATAAATATATGGAAACCTCCATATAATGTGTAATACACAGCACTACAAGGTGTCCATTATCTATAGAGCCAATGGCCTGTGCTGTAACTATCTTAATAAGTATAATTTTGGAACAATTTGTCATGCACATGCTATTATATGGAGGGGTGGTATAGTCATGTAATTTTGACGATGCTCATTTGCATTCTGCTCCATCACATCCTAGTGTGTCCCATCCCATCATATCCCTTCCCATTTGTCAAATATCAGATGGAGTCAGATCATGTTATGTTCAACAGAAATTTCTACGTATTGCTTAACAGACATTTCTAATAACCAGCATTCAAAATTAACGCCTGTCCGTCTGCCCGTGACCAGCAAGTTTATAGTTGGGCAGACAATTTTTGCCATGTAGCTGGTCCTTTGACCGGGAACTTTTGGTCCAGATATAGAGGATATACAAAACAAAAATGGCAGTAGAATTGTAGAAAGGTGGAAGATCATATACTGTACAAAACAAATTTTTGTAGTAGATTCTATTCTGGTTTTCAGTCAACTTTGTTAAGAGGCTACAATACTAAAGCGAATATGCAGATCATATTTTGGTAGTAAAACTATAACTTTGTATTAAAACTATAAGGATGAACTGTAACTTCGTAAGGACCAGTAACTTTCAGTTAGGACCAGTAACTTTTAGGGTCAGCCAGTCCTTAGGACCAGCAGGAAAAAATCCTTAAGGGAGAACACTGCTAATAACTGGTACTTTTGTCATTTGTGAATTAATTTTTTTCTTAAAATTTTTTCTCCATTTTGCTGTTTTGATGAATTACTTCTTTTGCAATATCATTATTTCACATTTTTGCAATAGTTTAGAAGAAGAAATATTTCCCACAGCGGTCTGATTAGTGTGTCCATGATCCAGATCTCCTGATAAAGGCCTACATACATCTCTGCATGTTAGCAAAGTTTATGTTTTAGATCCATTAATTATACATGACAACAGATTCCTAATCGCCTTTGTATTGATAAAGAGTTTACTTATTCTAGTACATTTGGAGGTTATTGAAGTCTAAACATCTGCTAGTGACTATAGGAAATAGGTTCAGTTTGTAAAGCATTATAAACCAGTTTCAATATATTTTGAAAGTATCTTCCATTTATAATGTGTAAGGAATTCATTTATATGTACTATTTCTACTATCCATTATCTTTTTAAATCAAAATTTAAAAAAGACAAAGATAAAAACTACCACAATTAGGGCTGAAGACGACAATCTGGTAGTTACGAAATAGCCAATTTGTGAGCAGATATGTTTTGTAGAGAGACTAGCTATGTTTACATTTCATCTAAACAAATAAAAAAATTGTTTCATTTTGAGAGACACAGTTAAAAATTATTGAATTCATACAATGTTTGTTCAAATTGATAAAATATTTCAAAGTAATTTCAAAATATAAAAACTTTTATTTTAAACAAAATATAAGAATAAAAAGACAATAGTAGTGTTTATAGATATGATACTGTTAGGAATCTGACATAATGGCCATCAAGGAATATATAGGTAAGTCAGTAGTGACATGTTCAATGGTAAGTATTCTGTAGTTGCATATCACAGAGTTATCTGCCCTTGTTGGTAGGTATTGATTGTGACGTCATGTGTTTGCGGACGCAATCTGATTGAAATACAGATTCTTATAACCACTTTGTTCAATAGAGGATCTGACAACATTCCATAAGGGGTCATGTTTGGATGACCTTTGTACCACGTGTACTTCAGATCCAATGCATTTTCTACACATTGCTACATCAATTGATGTTATTTCATCCCATATACAGTATACAGTAAGCTTTGTTGTGCTGTTTGGGCGAATTGACTACGTACACAAACATAATCCAGACAGCTTTTTCAAGCTATTTCGTCCCCTTAAAGTCGCATTCAAGATTCTGGCAGCAGTAATTTAATTTGGCCATTTCCAAAGGTCACCAGGACATGATCCCTAACGGGATGTTGTCAAATATTCATATCTAACTCAGTGATAATAAGGATCTGTATTTTAATGAGATTCTTGCGGGCGTAATGTCATACTTTTCAAAGAAAGCGACGTGAATTTTGCACACAAAATAATGACATCACAATGGACACCTACCCCCAAGGGAGGTAACTCTATAATAGCAAAGATGGAAAACTGACCAGTCTCATCTCATCTCGCAAACGAAGGTGTGCCAGGTGTAATAGCCACACCACATGCTCATAAATGCATATGTGCTAGGTGTAATAGCTACATGCACCACATGCTTGCAAACACACATGTGCCAGGTGTAATTGCCATTGCTATTAAATATTCCCAGAAAAAATGAGATTGCACCTTGCATGACCAATTTAAATTTTTAAAGACATGTAAATTATAATATAAATCTATATATGTTTTATTTGTGGATACATGTAAAAGTTCTTCAGTAATCTCCTATTTGGAATCTTTCTTTTTTTCTCTTTTATCCTACTGCCCTTTAAAATCTTAAATTATTGTATAAATAACAAAAAACTTTGGTCTTTGATACTCCTGGTTGAGAATTCTAGCTTATGCTTAATTAATTCCAATATTTCATGTGATATTATTTTGTTTTACAGACTTTCGTTGCAATAGCTCCGAGATTTGGGAAGAAGTTCATCTACAGGTTCACCTCGACGAAGGCGTTCTATATCCTTTCTCCTTGGAACCCCCTACGGAAGCTAGCTGTGTATATAGCTACCAATCAATACTTTGATTACCTAGTCATTACCACCATTCTATTGAACTGTATCTTTCTAGCCATGCATAAGTCACCTGCTGCTGAAACTGCAGAGTAAGTTTTACAATGGGATAACTCAATTTATTATATTGCATTAGGTATATATATTTTGGTCAAAAAGATTTAAGATCCTCCTTTAAGGGCACTATGAGTAAAGTTTCAATTTATTTCATTGCATTAGAAATATATATTTTTGGTCAATTTTTTTTTAATTATTCTTAAGTAAAGTTTCCAGTGAAATAATTCAATTTCTTCCTTTTCACCCTCCATCATCATTTTGTTAAAATAAATAAAATTAATTTTTAAAAAAATGTGAAAATAGTTTTCAGATTATAAACAAAATCACAGACCTATAATTTATTCAACAGAAACCTTCAATTGTTATTGTTTTTAAAGAAAAACATAAAATATAATAATATGATATTGATACATGTCAGTTTGTATATAACATAGCTTTCATTACTCATTCACCCCTGAAATTGCATAATGGACTGATCTTGTCCTTGATTAAGGAGAGTCTAAATGTATCTTTAGGGGAGAATGAGTTAACTATTTGTGATTTTGATAAGACAACCTTATTGCTTATTTATCAAAAGATGTTGAAATTCCCCAATAATTTATTAACAATCTTTTCTTGTTTTTTCTTTCAGATTTGTTTTTCTAGGCATCTACACCATTGAAATGATTGTGAAAAATTTAGCCAGAGGTTTTATATTGTATAGGTTCACATATTTACGAGATCCTTGGAACTGGCTAGATTTTATAGTCATAGTTTCTGCGTAAGTATCACTTTCTAAATCAAGACAAGCAATCCCTTATATAATATTAAATCCTTTTGATGTAAAGCATCTTAAAAGTTTAAAAGGGAGATAACTTTAATAAGCTTTTGAGTTGAATATATGCATGATGTATTTAGTCCAGAAGCCTACCGTATGATTTTACTCATTTGCCCCTGAAGACACATTTAGACTCTTCTAAATCAAAGACTAGAGCAGTCCATTGTGAAATTTCAGGTGAAATCTAAGGGGTGAATGAGTTTAAGTAAACACACTTAACTTTTCATCCTACAGTATGTGCTATAAGCATGGAAACAACATCATTTTTCCTATTGGAGTCAGCTTTTTCATCTTTATTGAAATTTTGATTTTACTGGGGTTTGTCATTCAATAGCAGAAAGATTTTACCGGATAAAAGAAAAAGTTTGAATTTCCTTTTGATAAAAAAATTATTTTTTGTCTATAATCTAATTTTTAAACCGTTTTAGAATATATATATATATATAACTTATGACATCATTTCTTTCTTTGCCCTTCCAAAATTACGTCAACAAAATTTAACCTTTATCTTCAAAATATGACATCTTTGCAATCAATTAACTGGAAAATATTATCTACTACATATCAAAATAAACTTAAGGATTTTTATCTTAAACCATAGCAATTTTTTTTGCTATCAGATATGGCAAACCTCATCAAAGTTACAACAACGAAAAATGTAAAAAAAGAAAAAGCACTTGAGCCAATTCCAAAATTACGTTGTTTCCATACTTATTGCATGGTACTGTATATAAACATAGAACATGGTCTACATGGCTATATAATGTATTAATCCTATACATATATATACAGTAAATTATTGTGTATATTGATCTGACTGTTTAATGTGTGGAAATTATTGATGCCCGTTTGGTTGGCTAACGTAGACATTAAGTGATGAAAATCGAAAGTTATGGCAGAATTCGCATGAATAATTAGTGACGGCTACTTTAGGGCAGACAGTAGTTTTATAACATTGTTATGTTTGTGACTCAATACTCCACAGAAAAAAAACCAACATAACCTGCCAT